>NC_057812.1:565047444-565347444 GCF_018294505.1 Triticum aestivum | reverse complement strand
CTCCATGAAGATGTGTCAGAGCAGCATAAGCAGCATCGTGGACCGCCATATCGATAGTCACTCCAACACCATGAGCAGTGTGCAGCACGGTAGTGGAGTCATACTCCCGTGAGTAGAGGTGGACGATAGCACGGTACTGCTCCTGGTTAAAGTCCTGGTACTCCTCGTAGACAGTGTACTCAGGGTGCCAGTGATAACCCATATAGGTCATCATCTCAACCAACACAACAGGTGATCCTGAGGCACTAATGGACGTCGTGTGGCGCACGACCTGTCTTGTGGGTTCCATCTAAAAACAAAGGTGTTTGGGAGTCAAATGACAGTGTGGATAATGTTCAAATACTACTCTAATGAATAACTAGGGCTTATCCAACTTTGGGGTGAACGTGGTCACGGGATCTTAATGTTAGAGTTAGTAAAATCGTTTAACCTAAGTAGAAGAGAGTTCAGAGTCCCAGAGTAAGGACCAAGGAGTAAAAGATCCTAATACCACCCAGATGGCGACGTGGGCCCGTAAGGCACACAACCATGTTAGTAAAAAGTTTTGTAATCTCTAGACTCGACTTCGGCCAAGGAGTGTGGAATGGGGATTCCTACAGGCAGTCGGCTCTGATACCAACTTGTGACACCCCCAATTCGTGAATCAACCGCGGGTACTCGACGAGCCGACCCGACTTTAGTCACAACATATATCATGTGTAATATGTATAGTATATACCCGTGATCAACACCCAACGTGATCACGGCCCGATAGTATAGCATGGCAGACAGACAAGAATGTAGGGCCACTGATGATAAACTAGCATCCTATACTAAGCATTTAGGATTGCAGGTAAGGTATCAACAATTGTAGCAACAATGACAGGCTATGCATCAGAATAGGATTAACGGAAAGCAGTAACATGCTACACTACTCTAATGCAAGCAGTATAGAGAAGAGTAGGCGATATCTGGTGATCAGAGCGGGGGCTTGCCTGGTTGCTCTGGCAAGAGAGAGGGGTCGTCAACATCGTAGTCGTACTGGGTAGCAGCGGCGTCGGTCTCGGTGTCTAGCGAGAGAAGAGGGGGAAGAAACAATAAATATTAAGCAAACACATGCATAGCGATGCATGACATGTCAAGTAGCGGTGCTAGGGGTGCCCTAACACGGTATGAGGTGGTACCGGTGAAGGGGGGAACATCCAGGAAAATAACCCCGGTGTTTCGCGTTTTCGGACAGATGAACCGGAGGGGGAAAGTTGCATGTTCACTATGCTAGGGATGCGTGGCGGACGAACGAGCAGCGTATCCGGGTTCGTCTCGTCGTTCTGAGCAACTTTCATGTACAAAGTTTTTCCATCCGAGCTACAATTTATTTTATATTAATTTTAAAAGATTTAAATCATTTTTAGAATTTATTTAATTATTTGAAATCAACATTATCCATAATAGTGCACGCTGACGTTAGCATGACGTCAGCGGTCAACAGGGGGTTGAGTGGGTCAAACTGACGTGTGGGTCCCGTCTGTCATTGACTGAGATTAACTAAAATAGATTAATTAGTTTAATTAGTAATTAGGTTAATCTAATCAGGATTAGTTAAGTTAATTAATTTAATTAACTAATTAATTAATATTTTTATTATTTTCTCTTAATCTTTTGTTTTTTATAAACGTTCCAGGGGCTAGGCCCCACATGTCATTGGGTCAGGGGGGCCATAGTGGGTTCGGGCGTTGCGGGCGCCGCCCGAACAGGTGCAATGAGTGCCAGGACCCGGTCGGAGTGGGGGAGGCCGCTCGAGGGGGCGAGCAGGGGCGGTGCACCGGCGACGAGCGCGGCATGACGGCGAGGCAGCGCGTGGGCCCGCGCGCAGGAGGGTCAGGCGAACCACGGGCGGAGCACAGCAGCAGGACGGCGGCGAGGAGCAGCGGTAGGCACGGCGCGAGCGGAGACGGCCACGGCGGCATCGCATGCGGGAGGACGGCGGGAGGGGCGTGGCCGTGCGCGGCCGTGGCAAGCTCAAGTGTGGGCGCGCGCGAGCGAGTAGCAGCGAGGACGCGGGTGCACGAGAGGCGGCGGCCCGCGCGTGAAACGTCAGTCGCGGGGCAGGGGCTCGCGCACGGGTTGCGGCGAGGGGGTGGCGAGGGCACGGGGCGGCCGGCGTGGTGCGGCGCCGTGAGGCCGGGCGGGGACGCGGCCGGGCAAGGGGGAAGAGGGGGGCCAGAGCGGGCAGCGACAGCCGCCCCGCGGCCAGAGAGCAGCAGCAGAGGCCGGGCATGGCGGAGCTTTGCGAGAGAGGCGCGGGGGTGCGCGTCGGGGCGAGGGAGAGAGAGGAGGGGCGCGAGCTCACGGTGGGCGTAGGAACCGTGGCAGCGGTTGTCGGGGTGGTCGACGGAGACGACCGGGATGGAGCAGAAGCAGATCGGCGGGGGAGCGCTCCGGTGAGGCGGCGTCCAACGGCGAGGCGGCGTTGGGCGGCGGGGTTGGGGCGTCGCGGCGACCTCCTCCTCTCGATCCCGATCCAATCGGGGGGAGAGGGGGAGGAGATATTTTTCATGTGTGTTGGGGGGGAAGTGGGGTGGTGGCCGGTTAGGGTTTCGGGGGCGTGGGGGTTAAGCGAGTGGGGCTGGGCCGGTTAGGGCCAGATGGGCTGGTTGGGCCCGGCCTGCTGGGCCGAAGCCCAGTGGGGGGTGATTGCTTTTCTTTTTGTTCTTTTTTTGTTTTGTTCTTTTACTTTTACTTTTATTTATTTATTTTTATTTTCTGTTGAAATTCATTTTAAAATATTCAGGCACTTTCTAAAAATATGTTTTCTTTACTATAATTACCCTTGTAATATTCGGCACCCACCGAACATTATTGTTTCAACTTTTGAAAACTTTTGTTGTTTGACATATTTAGAATTTAAATTTTTGAAATGGTTTCGAATCATTGTGAGGTTAGCAATAGTAACCGAGGTGACGTGGCATGATTAGCGCGGGATTACTGTAGCATGATTATCCGGGCATTACAGTAAGGTTGAACCTAAAGCTAAGCACTTCTCACATTGCAAGAAAGATCAATCTAGTAGGCCAAACCAAACTGATAATTGGAAGAGACTTGCAAAGATAAACCAACCACACGTAAAAGAATTTAGAGAAGAATCAAATATTGTTCATAGATAATCTGGATCATAAACCCACAATTCATCGGATCTCGACAAACACACCGCAAAAGAAGATTGCATCGAATAGATCTCCAAGAGAATCGAGGAGAACTTTGTATTGAGATCCAAAGAGAGAGAAGAAGCCATCTAGCTACTAGCTATGGACCCGAAGGTCTGAAGTAAACTACTCACACATCACTGGAGAGGCCATGGAGTTGATGTAGAGGCCCTCCGTGATCAATGCCCCCTCCGGCGGAGCTCCGGAAAAGGCCCCAAGATGGGATCTCTCGGGTACAGAAGGTTGCGGCGGTGGAATTAGGTTTTCGTGGTGCTCTAGGATGTTTGCGGGGTACGTGGAGTTATATAGGAGGAAGAGGTAGGTCGGTGGAGCAACAAGGGGCCCACGAGGGTGGAGGGCGCGCCCAGGGGGGTAGGCGCGCCCCCCTACCTCGTGGTCTCCTAGATTGTTTCTTGATGCCCACTTCAAGTCTCCTGGATCTCGTGTGTTGAGAAATCTTGTTCCCGAAGGTTTCATTCCTTTTGGACTTCGTTTGATATTCCTTTTCTGCGAAATACTGAAATGGGTAAAAACAGCAATTTGGGCTGGGCCTCCAGTTAATAGGTTAGTCTAAAAATGATATAAAAGTGTAAAATAAAGCCCATTAAAATCCAAAATAGATAATATAATAGCATGTAGCAATCAAAAATTATAGATACATTGGAGACACATTAGAAAGCAGGGCCATGCACACATAATTCAGCTGAGACTAAATGACAGCAAAGGGATTGAGTGGGAAGCAGGATGTCCGAGGAGACTGAGGCGGCAATATAGAGCGAGTATAAATCCTTTTAAGCATGCCACCCATCCAACGCAGCAACTCTGCATCGGCAGAAATCATTATAGCAGCTGTAGAGCCCCCAGCTCTAATGAAAGCAAGCTGAGCTTCAGGAACACCATTGATGAAATTATCAGCCAATTCCTCCACTTGTGAGTATTCAGACCATACATCAGAGAGGTTATCCATGATATTCTGCTCCTGTGGCACTCCATCCATTAAAGAGGGCCCATCATACTCAAAATAGGTTCTGAAGCTGAACCCAGAGTACGGAGGTGGTATGATTAGCCAAGCTCTCCAACCGTTTTCTTGCACCTGGTCATACTCATGCTCCTCACCGTTCCATAACGCTACATTAGCAGCCTGCTGAGCCTCCATCTCATCAATCCTAGCTTGCTACATGAGGGTGTAGTATGGCAGTTCCTACGGATGGGGGAGGCATTCAACAGAGGTGGGGTATCTTCATTCCCTACCAGACCCGGAGTAGTGTTTCTACCACTAAGCACATAAACAGGGAACGACCAAGATCTGCCAAGACCAAGTAACATCCTGACTATGGTGTTGACCAGACTATGAGGAACCTTAGCAACATCTTTAATGTGGCACTTGACAAGGACACGAGCTTTGTTTTCATCCGGTATCGGTCGGGCAAGAAGCTTACCAAACTTGGAAACAACCTTATACACATAGTTTTCAGTCATGAAATCCATAGGAAAAGCAAGCATCGGGATCCACACTTCATATTGGAAGCCAGGCATTCTCATATTAATCCCTTCATCATGGCGGATGAAAGAGAAATGTGAATCATCAGTTAAAGCATGCGAACCCTCTCTAATGGCTTCATCCCGACTCTGAACAACAAGAAAAGCAACACAACCAACAACAATCGGATAGACAAACTCATCCTCAATCTGATACTCAAGATCCTCCCTAATGATGCGACAGACTTCCTCGAGCCAAAACCTCTTCTGATGATCTGGTACTGAGGGATTGATCTCTATCAAGGCGTACCTGTCATAGTTCAGCAGCGGCTCATCGATGACCATAATGCTTCTCTGGATCCGATGATCTGGCCCGCGCTCAATGTTGGATCCAATGGGGGTGAATGCGAATGGTCGGGCTGGGAAGTTTGCCATGGTGGCGACACTAGGGTTTGCCTGAAGCACGGAGGCGTCTGGAGCAGTCGATGGCGGAGCAAGAGCA
This sequence comes from Triticum aestivum, assembly GCF_018294505.1. Lineage (NCBI taxonomy): Eukaryota > Viridiplantae > Streptophyta > Magnoliopsida > Poales > Poaceae > Triticum > Triticum aestivum. The sequence goes on along the minus strand of NC_057812.1, from coordinate 565,342,281 downwards.
GGGGTGGCAGGGGAGGTGCACGAAACTGGGAAGACTGGTGAAAGAACATGCGGTGCCCCCATGTTTGGTTTTGGTAATTGATGACAATCTCTATGGACTAATGGTTGCCTTGAGTTATGTTATATTTGAAGGTTTTGTCCATATGCTTTTCTTGGAGTACATGTGTTGGTTTCAAGGAGAGTTGGTGTCGACAAAGGTGCTATTCAAGGAATTACCTAAAGATTGGTCATGTTGCCGTGTGCAAGTTCAAGTGATGCATCACGAAAAGATCACATGCTTGAAGCTTGCCGTCCATTGTGGTGACAATGGACTTGTGAATATGTGTGGAAGAGTGGCTCACCCATAGTGGAGTATGGGGGAGCAATCAACTAGTCTTCATCGAGCCAACACAATCAAGAAAGGTGGTCCAACTTGAGGGAGTCAAGATAGTCATCATCTAGCTCAAGTGGACCATGTGCAAGGCAAAGGTTTGCCCTTGATAGGTTTTCTATTTTACCGGTCTCATGATGGTAGTTGGGAGACCGGGTTATAGGATCGATTGACATACTGTCAAGGGGGGCTCTCGATGAGTAGCTTGATCGTATCATTCGTAGAGAGCTCAAACCATTGCATCCTTGCATCACTTTTATTGGTTCTTGTTTGGTTCTTCTCTTTATGAGTTTTGGAGCTTATGGTCATCTTGATGGCAAGCTCGAGTTCATCGAAAACGGAGTTCACATGCATCTTCTATGATGTTTTCGATGTTGGAGGTTTTGCCGGTTCTTCTCGGTTGGACGTTTTACTCCTCTATTTGTTGGCATACCTCCCCTATACCTACCCTGCCTCTTCTTACAAGTCGCTGTTTTGATGCTACTCGTCGTCTTGTTTCCATCAAGCTTCAGTTTGCTCAATTCGGAGCTCATATGCAGAAGTTATGGCAGTTCTGGTTTTCCGTGGAGTTTGCTTGTTTTCTTGGAAGTAACTTTTGTCTGGTCCCAGCGGTAGTACCGCTTGGAGCTCTCAGCCGTAGTACCGCTGCAGTGCCGCTCTACTACCGCCTTGATTTTGGGTCCTGCTCTTTTCATGTTGGGTTTAGCAGTAGTTGCACGGTAGTAAGGCATGGTAGTACCGCCTAAGCGGTAGTACCGCTCCGGTCGGGCGGTACCGCTACTGCATTACTGCCGCTGTACTCTACTCTGCCCTGCCTCTTTTGGTCCCATGTTCTGCTCCTCCAGCGGTAGTACCGCTGGGGTGCGCGGTGGTACCGCTTATATGCGGTACTACCGCCCCAAGGTTCATGTTTTGTTGCTCCATTTCCCTGTTTCTTCCGCCCGAGCGGTAGTACCGCTCATGGAGCGGTAGTACCACTCGTGTGCGAGCTGAGCACATAATGGTTGGATTTTCCCCCTCCTATAAAAGGGGGTCTTCTTCCCCAATGAACCTTATCCTTTTTAGCTCGTGTTCTTCCCCCATTGTTGACCTTCTTCGAGCTTGTTAACTCTCAATCCCTCCATGGTTTCTTGCTAGTTTTTGAGGGAAAAGAGAGAGAGAGATCTAGATCCACATTTCCACCAATCACTTTCTCCTCTATGTGTGGGGAACCCCTTGGATCTAGATCTTGGAGCTCTTGGTGTTCTCCTTCTTGTTCTTCCTTTCATTTTCCTCCATAGCATTAGTTGCCTTGGTGGGATTTGGGAGAGAAGGACTTGGGCACTCCGTGTGCCCTTGACATTGTATTTTGTGCATTGGTTTGAGTTCTCCATGGTGATACGTGGAAGTTACAAGTTGAGAAGCTTATTACTCTTGGGTGCTTGGTACCCTTGAGCTTGTTCCTCTTGGGTGCTTGGGCGCCCTAGACGGTTGGTGGTGTTCGAAGCTCAATCATTGTGGTGTAAAGCTTCGGGTAAGTGTTGGGGTCTCCAATTAGGTTGTGGAGATCGCCCCGAGCAATTTGACGGGTATCGGTGACCGCCCGCAAGGGTTGCCAAAGTGTACGGGTTCGGTGACCGCCCCCAAGGGTTGCCATTTGTACGGGTTCGGTGACCGCCCCCAAGGGTTGCCATTTGTACGGGTTCAGTGACTGCCCTCAAGGGTCCCTTAGTGGAATCACGGCATCTTGCATTGTGCGAGGGCGTGAGGAGATTACGGTGGCCCTAGTGGCTTCTTGGGGAGCATTGTGCCTCCACACCGCTCCAAACGGAGATTAGCATCCGCAAGGGTGTGAATTTCGGGATACATCGTCGTCTCCGCGTGCCTCGGTTATCTCTTACCCGAGACCTTTACTTATGCACTTTACTTTGTGATAGCCATATTGTTTCTTGTCATATATCTTGCTATCACTTAGTTGTTTATCTTGCTTAGCATAAGTTGTTGGTGCACATAGGTGAGCCTAGTTGTTGTAGGTTTTGTGCTTGTCAAATTAACCGCTTGGTTTATTCCGCATTTGTTCAAGCCTAGACCGTAATTATTTTAAAGCGCCTATTCACCCCCCCTTCTAGGCGACATCCATGATCTTTCAACTGGGTTGGATTGGGGCCCCAGGGCGGTGGAGTTGATAGCTGCGGGGGGAGGGAGTCGTATCGACATGCAATGGGAGCGTGCCACGTCACTAGTATCAGGGATTTTCTGTTTCACTTTCCACACGCGATCCCGATTTTTACCATGTATATCCCGATTATTAGGCGGCTGGATACTATTCCGTTCCACACAGATTGGCAAAGTTGGTTCAAGGATTTGGGCCGCCAAACATATTTGGGCCCATGTTTGCCTCCATGGCAGTATGCATGGCCCATGAAGCTACAATTACTACACTGCTTAAGGCATGGACAGTTGGTGGTTGAATGGCCACCCTGGCTACAAACTAGGCATAAAGGTTCCGTGCGGCCCATCATGCATGCTTTCATCAGCTCATACTATTTAGCAGAACATATACATTGGTCGATGGAATGTATGCAACGTTGGCAGAAGATACCTGGGCAGTCCGGAGCTAGATGGCCATGCCGAGAGCATTTCAGGCATTTCAAGAGCCTAGAATCAATATAAGCCTATGGTGGCACATCCTTGATTTGAACCATAGACTTAATATCATGATTAGAATAACCAGCTTGCCAACCATCCATAATGTGATACAATTTATCATTCGAGATGGAATTCCAATACGTTTCCCTGAAACGATGTCCTTGAAAGTAGGGACCAACAGAAGGCAACTTATCTTGTTGGTTGAAAACAAAATCTCCCAACCGAATATTCAAATCCGGGATCCGAAATAATCGGAAAATTAAACTTTCCAAAGGAGATGCCCTCGGTGGCCGGAGCAATACTCAAGCTCAACGCCGACGAGATGCTTTGAAGCCCATCACTATCACTCTTGAAAGAATGAGATTGAGCTGTCATGCATTGCTGATCCTGAAGCCATTTAGATTTAATAACAATCGAACGAAAGCCCACCTCAGGAAGTTGAATATCCGCATGACAAACATTATCAGACTAATCAAGGCATGAATTAAGATCACCACGAAAGAGATGGAAATGACAAACGAAATCCGGCCAAATTCGATCCTTAAGCCCATAGATAAAATGACCAACTCTATTGGAAGCCACCGAGAACCGGAAGCGGCGGTCACTTAGCCGCAAAATCCTAAAACCCGAACTGAGACCACCAATGCAAGATTGGAGGGGTAGGGCCACCAATTCCTCTGTCAACGGAAAGGATGTCGAGGAGAACGAGACCACCAGGAAGAATTCCTTGGTGGATCCGGGATTGGCCGATGAGAAGTGCATTGTAGATTTGAACTTGTCACGTACCTGAGATTCAATCGCCAAACCCGGGGAGAAGTCCCAATGGAGGAGACTCTCCATGATGGCGTGGTGGCTGCCACGGCCGGAGTGGCCAGTGACAGGAAGGTGGCCGCCGGGGCCGGAGTGGCCACCGGCGATGGTCGCCTAGGGAGTCACCTAGGAGAGGGAGTCGCCTAGGAAAAGTTCCTTGGATTTCTATCCCTTGCATATTATAGTTCATCACGAAGCCTTTATAGCTTGGTGGTAGTGATTGAAGAACTCTGTCAATGACACTATCATAAGAAAGATTAACTCCTGACTGAGTCAAGTGGTTATGGTACCCAGACATTCTGAGTATGTGTTCACTGACAGAACTGTTCTCCTCCATCTTGCAGCTATAGAACTTGTTGGAGACTTCATATCTCTCAACTCGAGCATTTTCTTGAAATATTAACTTCAACTCTTGGAACATCTCATATGCACCATGACGTTCAAAATGTCTTTGAAGTCCCGATTCTAAGCCGTAAAGCGTGGCACACTAAACTATCGAGTAGTCATCAGCTTTGCTCTGCCAGACGTTCATAACGTCCGGAGTTGCTCCCGCAACGGGCCTTGCACCTAGCGGTGCTTCAAGGACGTAATTCTTCTGTGTAGCAATGAGGATAATCCTCAAGTTATGGACCCAGTCTGTGTAGTTGCTACCATCATCTTTCAACTTAGCTTTCTCTAGGAACGCATTAAAATTCAAGGGAACGGTAGCACGTGCCATTGATCTACAACAACATAGATATGAAAAAACTATCAGGACTAAGTTCATGATAAATTAAGGTTCAATTAATCATATTAGTTAAGAACTCCCACTTAGATAGACATCCCTCTAGTCATCTAAGTGATCACGTGATCCATATCAACTAAACCATGTCTGATCATCACGTGAGATGGAGTAGTTTTCAATGGTGAACATCTCTGTGTTGATCATATCTACTATATGATTCACGTTCGACCTTTCGGTCTCAGTGTTCCGAGGCCATATCTGCATATGCTAGGATCGTTAAGTTTAACCCGAGTATTCTGCACGTGCAAAACTGTCTTGCACCCATTGTATGTGAACGTAGAGCTTATCACACCCGATCATCACGTGGTGTCTCGGCACGACGAACTATCGCAACGGTGCATATTCAGGGAGAAAACTCATGCCTTGAAATTTAGTGAGGGGTCATCTTATAATGCTACCACCATACTAAGCAAAATAAGATGCATAAAAGATAAACATCGCATGCAATCAAAATATGTGACATGATATGTCCATCATCATCTTGTGCCTTTGATCTCCATCTCTGAAGCACCGTCATGATCTCCATCGTCACCGGCTTGACACCTTGATCTCCATCGTAGCGTCGTTGTCGTCTCACCAACTATTGCTTCTACAACTATCGCTACCGCATAGTGATAAAGTAAAGCAATTACATGGCAATTGCATTTCATACAATAAAGCGACCACCATAAGGGTCCTGCCAGTTGCCGGTAACTTTTTACAAAACATGATCATCTCATACAATAACTTATATCACATCATGTCTTGACCATATCACATCACAACATGCCCTGGAAAAACAAGTTAGACGTCCTCTACTTTGTTGTTGCAAGTTTTGCGTGGTTGCTACGGGCTTCTAGCAAGGACCGTTCTTACCTACGCATCAAAACCACAACGATTTTTCTTCAAGTGTGCTGTTTTAACCTTCAACAAGGACCGACCATAGTCAAATTCGATTCAACTAGAGTTGGAGAAATAGCCACCCGCCAGCCACCTTTATGCAAAACAAGTTGCATGTCTGTCGGTAGAACCGGTCTCATGAACGTGGTCATGTAAGGTTGGTCCAGTCCGCTTCATCCAACAATACCGCCGAATCAAAATAAGACATTGGTGGTAAGAAGTATGACTATTATCGCCCACAACTCTTTGTGTTCTACTCATGCATATCATCTACGCATAGACCTGGCTCGGATGACACTATTGGGGAACGTAGCATACAATTTCAAAAAGTTTCCTATGATCACGCAAGATTTATCTAGGAGATGTATAGCAATGAGAGGGGGAGAGTGTGTCCACGTACCATCGTAGACCGAAAGCGTAAGCGTTCGTATAACATATTTGATGTAGTCGAACATATTCGTGATCCAACTGATCTAGTACCGAACGTATGACTCCTCTGAGTTCAGCACACGTTCATCTCGATGACGTCCCTCGAACTCTTGATCCAACAGAGGGTCGAGGGAGAGTTTCGTCAGCACGACGGCATGGTGACGGTGATGGTGATGTGATCTGTGCAGGGCTTCGCCTAAGCACTACGACGCTATGACCGGGGGAGTAAACTGTGGAGAGAGACGCCGCACACGGCTTGGAACAATTGGTGTGTCTCCAAGGGGTGCCCTTCCCATGTATATAAAGGAGGGAGAGGGAGGAGGTCGGCCCTAAGGGGCGTGCCAAGGGGGGAGTCCTACTAGGACTCCACTCCTAGTAGGATTCCCCCCCCCCCCTTTCCTTTCTCATGGAGGGGGAAGAGGGAAGGGAGAGGGAAGAGGAGAAGGAAATGGGGGTGCGCCCCCTCCCCTAGTCCAATTCGGACTCCCTATGGGAGGGGAGGCGCAGCCACCCCTTGTGGGCTGCCTCCCCTCTCCCCTATGGCCCATGAAGGCCCATTACTTCCCCCAGGGGTTCTGGTAACCCCTCGGTACTCTGATAAATATTCGAAACGTCCCAAAACCATTCCGGTGTCCGAATACCTTTGTCCAATATATCAATCTTTACCTCTCGACCATTTCGAGTCTCCTCGTCATGTCCTTGATCTCATCCGGGACTCCAAACAATCTTCGGTCACCAAAACACATAACTCATAATATAAATCATCATCGAACGTTAAGCGTGCGGACCCTACGGGTTCGAGAACTATGTAGACATGACGGAGACACATCTCCGGTCAATATCCAATAGCGGAACCTAGATGCTCATATTGGTTCCTACATATTCTACGAAGATCTTTATCAGTCAAACCGCAATAACAACATACGTTATTCCCTTTGTCATCGATATGTTACTTGCTCGAGATTCGATCGTCGGTATCTTCATACCTAGTTCAATCTCGTTATTGTTAAGTCTCTTTACTCGTTCTGTAATGCATCATCATGCAACTAACTCATTAGTCACATTGCTTGCAAGGCTTATAGTGATGTGCATTACCGAGAGGGCCCAGAGATACCTCTCCGATACTCGGAGTGACAAATCCTAATCTTGATCTATGCCAACCCAACAAACACCTCCGGAGACACCTTGTATAGCATCTTTATAATCACCCAGTTACGTTGTGACATTTGATAGCACACAAGGTGTTCCTCCGGTATTTGGGAGTTGCATAATCTCATAGTTAGAGGAATATGTATAAGTCATGAAGAAAGCAATAGCAATAAAACTTAACGATCATTATGCTAAGCTAACGGATGGGTCTTGTCCATCACATCATTCTCCTAATGGTGTGATCCCGTTCACCAAATGACAACGCATGTCTATGGTCAGGAAACTTAACCATCTTTGATTAACGAGCTAGTCTAGTAGAGGCATACCAGGGACACTTTGTTTTGTCTATGTATTCACACATGTATCAAGTTTCCGGTTAATACATTTCTAGCATGAATAGTAAACATTTATCGTGATATAAGGAAATATAAATAAAAACTTTATTATTGCCTCTAGGGCATATTTCCTTCACTCTTGATGATATCTCTGTTGTGTAGCTAATTGGTCATGGATTACGGAGGATAATTCCTCCTTCACCACTCCCGATAATGACTCTGTCGTGCAGCACCTCAAGTGTGAACCCTTCGAGGGTGATTCCTCCAAGGTCACCTTGACAGTTACATCGAGTGGGAATCCATCGAGGGTGATTCCTCGGATTTCCCCCTTGATGTTATGGACACATGGTTACCTTGACTTTTCCTCAGAACCTTGTTGATGTCAGGTCAGCCCTAAGGGGTACCCGCGAGAGATGTGAAGTTAGGTTGACTATGAGAGTACCCGTGAGATAATTACGTGGCATGACCAGGTAGTCTTGGCCCTTTCCGTAAGTCCGCAAGACGGGGCGACGGGACCACAGATCGTGGATAATAGATCGTCTTCGTGCACTCCCAAGACACTAACGAGTTTGGATATGTGATCTGAGTAGGCCTATGGCCTTTTTGCACTAACCATCACACGGGAATAAGTATGGTCACTCGGCATCGTACGATTTTTCTGAATGCTCACTGATGTCAACAGTTTAGCGGCGCGCCCCCGGTTGGACGGGAACCACCTGCGCTTGTATTAGGGGGTGGGTCTACTCCACACCTCGTTCGCAATGCGCAAGATTTCAAAGCATGATTGGCCCATGACCCCTTCGCATTTAGGATGTAGACCGGTGTGCTGGCCTCTTTGTTGAGCCCCGGTAGAACTACGGTGTGTTGGTCAGTCGAGGTCGGGCATGACCCAGAAAGTGTGTTCGGCCAAAGCTAATCGAGCCTGTTGGGTAAGTTGGTGCACCCTTGCAGGGAAGTTAATCTATTCGAATAGTCGTGTCCACGGTAACTAATACTCGGAGTTGTATCCCGATCTATTACAACTACAACTGGATACTGGAGAAACTACTGGATATGATGGCTCCGGGATTGCTTTCTTGCAGGGAGTTGAGGGAGGATTGATACGTCTCCAACGTATCTATATTTTTTGATTGTTCCATGCTATTATATTATCAACCTTGGATGTTTTATATGCATTTATATAGTATTTTATATGATTTTTGGGACTAACCTATTAACCTAGAGCCCAGTGCCAGTTTCTGTTTTTTCCTTGTTTTTGAGTTTTACAGAAAAGGAATATCAAACAGAGTCCAATTGACGTGCCAATTTTTGATGATTTTTTATGGACCAAAAGAAGACCCCAGAGTAAAAGAGTTGGGCCAGAAGAGTCCCGGGACGTCCACAAGGGTGGGGGGCACGCCCACCCCCCGGGCGCGTGGGCCTACCTCGTGGACGACTTGGGCACCTCCTTGACGTGAGACCGACGCCAAAAATCCCTATAAATACAGAAACCACCAGAAAATAACCTAGATCGGGACTTCCGCCGCCAGAAGCCTCTATAGCCACCAAAAACCAATCTAGACCCATTCCGGCACCCTGCCGAAGGGGGGAATCCCTCTCCGGTGGCCATCTTCATCATCCTGGTGCTCTCCATGACGAGGAGGGAGTAGTTCTCCCTCGGGGCTGAGGGTATCTACCAGTAGCTATGTGGTTGATCTCTCTCTCTCTCGTGTTCTTGAGGTAGCATGATCTTGATGTATCGCGAGCTTTGCTATTATAGTTGGATCTTATGATGTTTCTCCCCCTTTACTCTCTTGTAATGGATTGAGTTTTCCCTTTCGAGTTATCTTATCGGATTGAGTCTTTAAGGATTTGAGAACACTTGATGTATGTCTTGCATGTGCTTATCTGTGGTGACAATGGGATATCACGTGATCCACTTGATGTATGTTTTGGTGATCAACTTGCGAGTTCCGTGACCTCGTGAACTTATGCATAGGGGTTGGCACACGTTTTCGTCTTGACTCTCTAGTAGAAACTTTGGGGCACTCTTTGAGGTTCTTTGTGTTGGTTGAATAGATGAATCTGAGATTGTGTGATGCATATCGTATAACCATACCCACGGATACTTGAGGTGACATTGGAGTATCTAGGTGACATTAGGGTTTTGGTTGATTTGTGTCTTAAGGTGTTATTCTAGTACGAACTCTTGAATAGATCGATCAGAAAGAATAACTTTGAGGTGGTTTCGTACCCTACCATAATCTCTTCGTTTGTTCTCCGCTATTAGTGACTTTGGAGTGACTCTTTGTTGCATGTTGAGGGATAGTTATATGATCCAATTATGTTATTATTGTTGAGAGAACTTGCACTAGTGAAAGTATGAACCCTAGGCCTTGTTTCAACGCATTGCAATACCGTTTATGCTCACTTTTATCATTAGTTACCTTGCTGTTTTTATATTTTAATATTACAAAAACCTTTATCTACCATCCATTTTGCACTTGTATCATCATCTCTTCGTCGAACTAGTGCACCTATAAAATTTACCACTGTATTGGGTGTGTTGGGGACACAAGAGACTCTTTGTTATTTGGTTGTAGTGTTGCTTGAGAGAGACCATCTTCATCCTACGCCTCCCACGGATTGATAAACCTTAGGTCATCCGCTTGAGGGAAATTTGCTACTGTCCTACAAACCTCTGCACTTGGAGGCCCAACAACGTCTACAAGAAGAAGGTTGTGTAGTAGACATCAAGCTCTTTTCTGGCGCCGTTGTCGGGGAGGTTAGCGCCTGAAGGTATATCTTTAGATCTTGCAATCGAATCTTTTTGTTTCTTGTTTTATCACTAGTTTAGTCTATAAAAGAAAACTACAAAAAATGGAATTAAGAGTACCTCATATGCTTCATCTTTTTAATATCTTTCATGAAAATAAGGATTACAATAATTGTGCCAAAATGTTAGAAGAAGAATGCATTAGGATGTTTAGCACTAAATCTTTGTATGATGAGCATGATTGCAATGTTATTAGTATGAATTCCTTGAATATCTATGATGCTAATGATATGCAAAGCCACAAGCTTGGGGATGCTATGTTTGATGAAGATGATATTTTTTGTCCCCCAAGTTTTGATGAGCAAATTTATTTTGATGATAGCATGCCTCCTATTTATGATGATTATATTGATGAAAGTGGGTTTGGAAGAGTGTCAATGAGGGAGTCCTGGATTAGGGGGTCTCTGGACAGCCGGACTATATCCTTTGGCCGGACTGTTGGACTATGAAGATACAAGATTGAAGACTTCGTCTCGTGTCCGGATGGGACTCTACTTGGCGTGGAAGACAAGCTAGGCAATATGGATATGCATATATCCTCCAGTGTAACCGACCTTGTGTAACCCTAGCCCCCTCTGGTGTCTATATAAACCGGAGGGTTTTAGTCCGTAGGACAACATACAATCATACCATAGGCTAGCTTCTAGGGTTTAGCCTCTCCGATCTCGTGGTAGATCAACTCTTGTAATACTCATGTCATCAAGAATAAATCAAGCAGGACGTAGGGTTTTACCTCCATCAAGAGGGCCCGAACCTGGCTAAAACATCGTGTTCCCTACCTCCTGTTACCATCCGCCTTAGACGCACAGTTCGGGACCCCCTACCCGAGATCCGCCAGTTTTGACACCTATAGTCAACTTTAGAAAGTAATGATCCCACTATTTTGGAGGGTGTTGAATCTTATTGTGATCATTATTAAAGTGGGTTTGGAGAGGTCATGACTTTAGTTAATGTTAATCCCACTATTTTGGAAGAGTGTCAACTTTGCATACAAGTAGATCATGAAAAGAATGCTCTATGTGATGGTTATATTGTTGAATTCATTCATGATGCTACTGAAAATTATTATGAGGGAGGAATATATGCTTATAGGAGTTGCAATAATATCAAGTTTCCTCTCTATGTGCTAAAAATCTTGAAGTTATCCTTGTTTTACCTTCCTATGCAAGTTGATTCTTGTTCCCACAACTTGTTTGCTCACAAAATCCATATGCATAGGAAGTGGGTTAGACTTAAATATGCCTGTCATATGCTTCATGATGCTCCCATTATGTTTCAATTCTTATCTTTTATGTGGGCATCATTGAAATCATCATGCCTAGCTAGGGGCGTTAAACGTTAGCGCTTGTTGGGAGGCAACCCAATCTTTATTTTTATTCTTTGATTTTTGCTCCTATTTATTAATAAATAATTCATCTAGCCTCTGTTTATATGTGGTTTTATGTTTTAATTAGTGTTTGTGCCAAGTAGAACATTTGGGAAGACTTGGGTGAAGTCTTTGTGATCTTGCTGTAAAAAACAGAAACTTTAGCGCTCACGAGTTTTGCTGCCATTTTTTACTGGAGAGTGCGATTAGGTTTATTCTTTTTGAAGATTATTAATAGACAAATTCCTCGCATCCACCAATTTATTTCAGAATGTTTGGGGTTACATAAGTATACGTTTGATAACGATTACTACAGGCTGTTCTGTTTTTGACAGATTCTGTTTTCTACGTGTTGTTTGCTTATTTTGATGAATCTATGAGTAGTATCGGAGGGTATGAACCATAGAGAAGTTGGAATACAGTAGATATTGCACCAATATGAATTTAGAATGAGTTCATAACATTACCTAAGTGGTGATTTATTTTCTTATACTAACGGAGCTTACGAGTTTTCTGTTAAGTTTTGTGTTGTGAAGTTTTCAAGTTTTGGGTAAAGATTCGATGGACTATGGAATAAGGAGTGGCAAGAGCCTAATATTTGGGATGCCCAAGGCAGCCCAAGGTAATATTCAAGGACAACCAAGAGCCTAAGCTTGGGGATGCCCCGGAAGGCATCCCCTCTTTCGTCTTCATTCATCGATAACTTTACTTGGAGTTATATTTTTATTCACCACATGATATGTGTTTTGCTTGGAGAGTCATTTTATTTTGTTTTGTTTTGCTTTATGTTTGAATAATATCCCAATATCTGAAAGTCTTAAATGTTAGAGAGTCTTCACATAGTTGCATAATTATTCGACTACTCATTGATCTTCACTTATATCTTTCGGAGTAGTTTGTCATTTGCTCTAGTGCTTCACTTATATCCTTTTAGAGCACGGCGGTGGTTTTGTTTTAAAGAAGTAGATGAACTATCATGCTTCACTTATATTATTTTTAGAGTCCTAAACAACATGGTAATTTGCTTTGGTTATGAATTTAGTCCTAATATGATGGGCATCCAAGAGGGATATAATAAAAACTTTCATATAAAGTGCATTGAATACTATGAGAAGTTTGATACTTGATGATTGTTTTGAGATATGAAGATGGTGATATTAGAGTCATGATAGTTGAGTAGTTGTGAATTTGAGATATACTTGTGTTAAAGTTTGTGATTCCCGTAGCATGCACGTATGGTGAACCGTTTGTGATGAAGTCGGAGCATGATTTATTTTTTGATTGTCTTCTTTATGAGTGGCGGACGGGGACGAGCGATGGTCTTTTCCTACCAATCTATCCCCCTAGGAGCATGCGCGTAGTACTTTGTTTAGATAACTAATAGATTTTTGCAATAAGTATGTGAGTTCTTTATGACTAATGTTGAGTCCATGGATTATACGCACTCTCAGCCTTCCACCATTGCTAGCCTCTCTAATATCGCACACCTTTTGCCGGTATCATACACCCACCATATACCTTCCTCAAAACAGCCACCATACCTACCTATTATGGCATTTCCATAGCCATTCTGAGATATATTGCCATGCAACTTTCCACCGTTCCGTTTATTATGACACGCTCCATCATTATTGCTTTGCATGATCATGTAGTTGACATCTTATTTGTGGCAAAGCCGCCGTTCATAATTCTTTCATACATGTCACTCATGAGTCATTGCACATCCCGGTACACTGCCGGAGGCATTCACATAGAGTCATGTTTTGTTCTAAGTATCGAGTTGTAATCCTTGAGTTGTAAGTAAATAAAACTGTGATGGTCATCATTATTAGAGCATTGTCCCAGTGAGGAAAGGATGATGGAGACTATGATCCCCCCACAAGTCGGGATGAGACTCCGGATGAAAAATAAAAATAAAATAAAAAAGAGGCCATAAAAAAAGAGAAGGCCCAAAAAATGAGAGAAATAGAGAGAAGGGGCAATGCTACTATCCTTTTACCACACTTGTGCTTCAAAGTAGCACCATGATCTTCATGAAAGAGAGTCTCCTATGTTGTCACTTTCATATACTAGTGGGAATATGTCATTATAAAAATTGGCTTGTATATTCCAATGATGGGCTTCCTCAAAATGCCCTAGGTCTTCGTGAGCAAGCGAGTTGGATGCACACCCACTTAGTTTCTCTTTGAGCTTTCATACACTTATAGCTCTAGTGCATCAGTTGCATGGCAATCCCTCCTCACTCACATTGATATCTATTGATGGGCATCTCCATAGCCCATTGATACGCCTAGTAGATGTGAGACTATCTTCTCCTTTTTGTCTTCTCCACAACCACCATTCTATTCCACCTATAGTGCTATGTCCATGGCTCATGCTCATGTATTGCGTGAAGATTGAAAAAGTTTGAGAACATCAAAAGTATGAAACAATTGCTTGGCTTGTTATCGGGGTTGTGCATGATTTAAATATTTTGTGTCATGAAGATAGAGCATAGCCAGACTATATGATTTTGTAGGGATAGCTTTCTTTGGCCATGTTATTATGAGAAGACATGATTACTTTGTTAGTATGCTTGAAGTATTATTATTTTTATGTCAACATTAAACTTTTGTCTTGAATCTTATGGATCTGAATATTCTTGCCAAAATAAAGAGAATTACATGGATAAATATGTTAGGTAGCATTCCACATCAAAAATTCTGTTTTTATCATTTACCCACTCAAGGATGAGCAGGAATTAAGCTTGGGGATGCTTGATACATCTCCAACGTATCTATAATTTTTGATTGTTCCATGATATTATATTATCAACCTTGGATGTTTTATATGCATTTATATGGTATTTTATATGATTTTTGGGACTAACCTATTAACCTAGAGCCTAGTGCCAGCTTCTGTTTTTCCTTGTTTTTGAGTTTTACAGAAAAGGAATATCAAACGGAGTCCAATTGACGTGCCAATTGTTTTAAAAAAATTAATGGACCAAAAGAAGACCCAGGAGTAAAAGAGTTGGGCCAGAAGAGTCCTGGGCATCCACAAGGGTGGGGGGTGCGCCCCCCGGGCGTGTGGGCCTACCTCGTGGACGACTTGGGAACCTCCTTGACGTGAGACCGATGCCAAAAATTCCTATAAATACAGAAACCTACAAAAAATAACCTAGATCGGGAGTTCCGCTGCCAGAAGCCTCCATAGCCACCGAAAACCAATCTAGACTCATTCCGGCACCCTGCCGGAGGGGGGAACCCCTCTCCGGTGACCATCTTCATCATCCCGGTGCTCTCCATAACAAGGAGGGAGTAGTTCTCCCTCGGGGCTGAGGGTATGTACCAGTAGCTATGTGTTTGATCTCTCTCTCTCGTGTTCTTGAGGTGGCATGATCTTGATGTATCGCGAGCTTTGCTATTATAGTTGGATCTTATGATGTTTCTCCCCCTTTACTCTCTTTTAATGGATTGAATTTTCCCTTTGAAGTTATCTTATCGGATTGAGTCTTGAAGGATTTGAGAACACTTGATGTATGTCTTGCATGTGCTTATCTGTGGTGACAATGGGATATCAGGTGATCCACTTGATGTATGTTGTGATGATCAACTTGCGAGTTCCGTGACCTCGTGAACTTATGCATAGGGGTTGGCACACGTTTTCATCTTGACTCTCCGGTAGAAACTTTGGGGCACTCTTTGAGGTTCTTTGTGTTGGTTGAATAGATAAATCTAAGATTGTGTGATGCATATCGTATAACCATACCCACGGATACTTGAGGTGACATTGGAGTATCTAGGTGACATTAGGGTTTTGGTTGATTTGTGTCTTAAGGTGTTATTCTAGTACGAACTCTTGAATAGATCGATAAGAAAGAATAAGGTGGTGTCGTACCCTACCATAATCTCTTCGGTTGTTCTCCGCTATTAGTGACTTTGGAATGACTCTTTGTTGCATGTTGAGGGATAGTTATATGATCCAATTATGTTATTATTGTTGAGAGAACTTGCACTAGTGAAAGTATGAACCCTAGGCCTTATTTCAACGCATTGCAATACTATTTATGCTCACTTTTATCATTAGTTACCTTGCTATTGTTATATTTTCAGATTACAAAAACCATTATCTACCATCCATATTGCACTTGTATCACCATCTCTTCGCCGAACTAGTGCACCTATACAATTTAACATTGTATTGGGTGTGTTGGGTACAGAAGAGACTCTTTGTTATTTGGTTGCAGGGTTGCTTGAGAGAGACCATCTTCATCCTACGCCTCCCACTGATTGATAAACCTTAGGTCATCCACTTGAGGGAAATTTGCTACTGTCCTACAAACCTCTGCACTTGGAGGCCCAACAACATATACAAGAAGAAGGTTGTGTAGTAGACATCAAGGATCTCTAGGCATGACTACAACATACTTATTACTTATGTTATGCTAATCTGCACTCTTCTAATGTTGCAAGACACTACAAGATGCTAGTCTTTGATAGGCTAGGCCCTCCTCTCTATTCTAGCATTTCTATAGTCTACTCCAAAGATATAGCCCCATTCCTTTGATACGGATGCATGCTTAGTATAGATCTGATGTAAGTCTTGCGAGTACTTTGGATGAGTACTCATATTTGCTTTCCTATCTCTTTTCCCCTATACTCGATTGCTGTGATCGGATGATGGAGCCCACGAGCCAGTTGATCCCGCTGACGACTACTACTACCCCGACGGAGCCTACTACTATATGGAGACCGCCGACAACCAAGAGTAGTTATGAGACTCCAAGGCAGGAGGCCTGTGCCTTTTCGATCCATGTTGTCATTGTTTAGCTAGCCTTCTTAAGGCAGACTTGCTTACTTGTGTCTGTACTCAGATATTGTTGCTTCCGCTGACTCTTGTGGATTCAAGCTTATGTATTTGAGCCCTCGAAGCCCCTGGCTTGTAATATAAAGCTTGTATTATTTTAATATGTGTCTAGAGTTGTGTTTTGATATCATCTCGTGAGTCTCTGATCTTGGTCGTGCGCATATGCGTGTATGATTAGTGCACGATTAAGTCGAGGGTGTCACTGCTGTAACAAAGTAAAGTGCATAAGTAAAGGGCTCGGGTAAGAGATAATCGAGGCATGCGAAGACAATTATGCACCCCGAAGTTCACACCCTTGCTGATGCTAATCTTCATTTGGAGTGCGCGGAGGCACAATGCTCCCCAAAATGCCACTAGGGCCACCGTAATCTCCTCACACCCTCGCACAATGCAAGATGCCATGATTCCACTATGGGACCCTTGAGTGCGGTCATCGAACCCGTGCAAATGGCGACCCTTGGGGGCGGTTGTCGGTGTCAAAACCAGCGGATCTCGGGTAGGGGGTCCCGAACTATGAGTCTAGGATCGATGGTAACAGGAGACGGGGGACACGATGTTTACCCAGGTTCGAGCCCTCTCTATGGAGGTAATACCCTATGTCCTGCTTGATTGATCTCGATGAATATGAGTGTTACAAGAGTTGATCTACCACGAGATCGTAATGGCTAAACCCTAGAAGCCTAGCCTGTATGACTATGGTAATGAATATCCTTTCCGAACTAACCCCTCCGGTTTATATAGACACCGAGGGGAATCTAGGGTTACATAAAGTCGGTTACACAAGAAGGAATCTTCATAGTCGGTCACCAAGCTTGCCTTCCATGCCAAGGAGAGTCCAATCCGGACATTGGTACAGTCTTCGGCCTTCATGTATTCATAGCCCATCAGTACGACCCACGGATAACAGGCCGGACGCCCAAGGACCCCTTAGTCTAGGACTCCCTTAGTAGCCCCTGAACCTAGCTTCAATGAAGAGGAGTTCGGCATTGCAAGGTGGGGTCCCCCTTTTGAACTCCTAGTTGATCTTCGGATGTAATGATTGTATCCGGACTTGTATGCACAACCGCAGAGGACATAATATTTCACGAGTTCAACTCACCGACCACTTTTTGGGAATATGACACCACGCCTACACGGCCACTACTTGTGAACCATTTTAGCCGACCCGTCGCCCCACGTCCCAAGACGTGGTATTATTGGCACGTCTTATCCAAGCGGAGATTCTGCCTCCCTTTTTAAGGGATTCCTATCAACCCGGACGTGGGTAACCCAACCGTCGCTTGGGTACAACTCCTTGGAAACAAGCAAGTTTTTGAGGCCCAAGGGGAGACGTTTGATATCTACAGCCTTTATATAGGGGTATAGACCCGTCTTTTTCTTCCACGCTTGTCTCTTCCTCGACCCCTGCAACCCCGAGTTCCAACACCCGGGTTTCGGTCGCCACAAGCCCCAATAATGTCCGGATCCAGCTGTCAAGGCCGGTGGGTAGCTTCTTCTGTCATCGAGGAAGATATCACAAAGCTTCGGGCGACGAGGTACCTGATCGCAGAAATCCATCACCGGCTTCCTGCCAAGGGGCAGGTTATTCCCACCCCAGATCCGGCGAGAGGGTCGTGTTCATGTACTACTTCCTCCGCGGGTTAGGGTTTGCACTTAACCCCTTCGTCCGAGGGCTCATGTTCTATTACGGTCTAGATTTTCACGATCTGGCCCCGGACTCTATTCTTCTTATCATGGCGTTTATCGTCATGTGCAAAGTCTTCCTCCGAACTACTCCACACTTTCGCTTGTGGCTCAAGACCTTCGATGTGAAGCCGCAAGTGGTAGAGGGGGAGCAGGCCGAGTGCAGCGGCGCTAATGTGAACAAGCTTGCTAGTGTCGTTTGGCTGAAAAGATCCTTCGCTAAATCTTCTGATCTTTGGCAGCAGGGGTGGTTCTATATTATCGAGCCCCGCAGCTCCAAGTGGGCAACTGCGCCCGCATTTTGATCCAGCCCCCCAACTCAGCTTGCATCGTGGATTAACAAGGGGCTAGATTGGGGATCAAGGAATGATGTGCGAACTCTGCAGAGTCGCATCCGAAGCCTCATTGAGAGGGACATCGACATAGCCAACGTCATTCAAGTAATGCTAGTTCATCGGACCCTGCCATGCCAGCGACGGCCTCTCCGCCTATGGGAGTTCAGTCCAGAGGGGTTGCGAACTCTTTAGCACTCGGCACTACGCATGAAGGAATGTGGAGATTATTCTTTGGGAAACGAAGGCAATGGCCGGACACCACCGAAGATGTCGGCCTAGACTGTAGCCATCCGGATACCCCGGTAAGTACCCATTTACGAAATACCTTGTAGCCAGATACCCAGTGGTAAGATACCAACAATATCATCCTTTTTCAGGGCTGGATAAAGACGATGGAACGGATTAGGTGTCTGGCTCCCCTTCCTAAAGACTCGGCTACTCCTGTGTTAGCAAGGATGCTGGCCTCGACGCCGTACCAGGCACCAGCAGGGGAGGGCAAGAAGACCCAAGATAACCTTGGTTTCGGAGGTAAGTCGGACACTCAGTCCGGAGAAATTGACCTTTCCTCGCCCGAAGACGGAGGTGAAAAAGGACCCAGTATCCCTTCTCCAAGCAGGAGGAAAAGGGCCGCCTCTGAAGATTGGGAGGGGCGGTGTTCCAAGAAGGGCAAGATGCCATGGTTGAGCGGCCTGGGTTTGGAAAGCGACGCTGTTAAACAGCTCCAACAAGGGGACAAGCCCTCGACCAAACCGTAAGAGAATCTGGAGTACTTCGATAATGTCCCGCTCGATTGCTGTTACCGAAGATATACGTAACGCATTCATGTATTTTTATAGGTCGGCACAGAGTTTTTCTGGGCGATCCTTTTCTTCGGGGAGTCTCCTCCCAGAGATGATGGAGAGTGAGATGCCTCCTCCAACCTCCTCGCCCAACAAGGCGGATGACTCTGAAGTGTCATCGCGGAGGGTCCCTTTTGACCAACCAGTTACGCAGGGGATAGAAGAGGTAGTACCCGAAGGTGGGGCTTCGACCATCCGGGATTCCGGGGCTGATGATAACAAATGCCCGGGACTGACTGGTTCGCAGCCGACAGTGATTCTGGAGACGGGTGAACAGATTCCTTCAAAGGATGATTGTGCTCCTGGAGCAGCTTCCGGAAACCCGGAGACTCCGGATATATTGCAGGACATGTTGCGGAAAGCATCTGTCTTAGGGGAACAGCGTACCTTGATGGGTACAGTGATTGAGAAGATTTCGTCCGTGAAGAGCGGATTAAATGAAGCCTTCATGAGCCTACTGAAGGGCTTCGAGGTTTGTGACATAATGTTTTCAGCTATGTTTCATTTGCAAAGATGCACCTATGTATAGGTAGTAGCCCCTGATACTCGGGTTGGCTTCCACTGGGAAGCAAAACGGAGGATCGAAAAGGATCGTTTTGAGGACTAACCTGATCAACTTTGAACACAGGCTGCTTCCCCCTTGGCCGCTTCCCGGACTATGGAAATTGTTGATGTTCAGCGGAAGCTTGATGTGGCAGGGGATGATCTTGCTTTAATCAATATGCGTCCTGATGAGTCGCAAGGTATGTACTTGGGGCAATCCTCATACATTTTTGTGGTATAAGCATGATGCTGAGATTTAGATGCTGGAATATGCATGGCTATAGATGGTGCTGCCACCGTTGAAGTTCTTCGAGCGGAGCTGGCCCGGGCCAAGGAGCAGGCTCGTTGTAGTAATGTTGTTGCCGAAAAGGCATCGGCTGAATTAAAAGCCTAACAAGCTGCACGGCGCCAAGATGAGGAGAATATAACCACTATGACGCTTGAACTGGAGAATGCTACTGGTCGCTGTGAATTTTTGGAGAAGGAGAGTAAAGCCTTAATGGCTGATCTGGACAAGGCCTTACAAGAGGCTAGAGCAGCGCGATCGGAATCCATAGCAGCCCGTGAGGAGGTTTGACGGGCGAGGGAGATTGCGGCTGGCAAGCCCTTTCTGCTGCAAACTAAGTTCGGTGACCCGAACTATGCCTAGCTTAACCAAGCATGGAGTTCTCCGGACGAGTTCTTAGACTTGCTGAAGAGTTCTGCCGATGTGGCGTAGTATTACCAAGTGAGAGATGGATATGCAACGGAGACGCTTTTTTGGTCGCAGTTTGGCGCATCAAAGCGCCCTCTGTTGCTCAATGAACAGATGTCCCAATGGGACGAACTTCATAGGATATCCGGCGCTGCCATGAAGGATGTCGTAATCCGGTTGTGGCCAACCGAGCTTGTTCCGAATAACTATTTTAGTTTGGTGCAGAGGCTTGTTGATGCGGTGCCGCATATAGATGATGTGAAGTGATCATCATGCATTGAGGGTGCGTGGATGGCTTTTGCCCGAGTCAAAACATTCTGGGGGAAGATGAAGGCCGTCGATGTTGCGACGAAGAGTCCACCCAAAGGCAAGGACCGCCTGGAACCGGGGCATTATTTTGAAGACGTCCTAGAGGCCGCCCACTTTATAGAGGGTCAGTGCTCGAAAGACGTAATGTTCGAGTGAGGTGTATGAAAATTGTAAAAGACAAGTTTATAGTTACTCTATTTATGTTTTGCTTGAAAGCTTGAATTCCTCCCGTGCGGCCATTTTAATATAATCTGAAAGTTTTCCAGTCGTCGGCTTCAGCCCCCTTGTAGGAAGTACGGGGGTGTTCGGAAAGGCATTTAATCACTCTTTATCCAACGTCTTGGTCCATGAGGGAGGTGATAATGCGGCGAACCAGGCAATCGGACTATAGGGCGTTAACACTT
Organism: Triticum aestivum; assembly: GCF_018294505.1. NCBI lineage: Eukaryota > Viridiplantae > Streptophyta > Magnoliopsida > Poales > Poaceae > Triticum > Triticum aestivum. The sequence goes on along the minus strand of NC_057812.1, from coordinate 565,321,062 downwards.
TCACTTAGGCATAGGAGTTTTATTGTGGGGCTACGACATAGCCCCTGGTATGTATGCGGCATATGATGCCTTACATATTTGATCTGAAAAAGATCCCTCGTGTGACATGGAGAATCGCTAAAGATTCCAAGAAGTCGTCAAATGGTTGACCAGCTCACGCCGCATCATGACAGTCAGTTTTCGGCTTTCTCTACTAAGGTGCTCGTCTGGTTTAGACCAGGGCACAATCGCAGTAGTTCTCCCTTTACTACCCTAGCCGATAGAGCGGAACGTAGGGTAGCAAGCACAGGAGCCGGGCAACCCAACTATTGACCCAAGACAATGATTCGGAGTTGATGCATATAAGGCCAAACTTGTGACGCCGAAGTATGCTATAGAGTTGTTCAGACTTTTACTGGCAACTCATTTGTTCCCACACCAAGCCCCTGGCAGGTTATGCCAAGGTATTTCTATGAAATAACCGCAGGAGCCATATTTGTTGGGGAAACAATGCGGATGATTGGTTCGGATATTGTTTACTGGGAACCGAGTGATATGCCAATGATTACTTAATATATATATATATATATATATATATATATATATATATATATATAAGCCATCCTCCCGGCTATTTGACATGCTCGGGGTTGGAGGCGGAGGAACATGCATAGTACAGGCTCGAGAAATAGAGAGTGCGGTCTACAAAAAGTTATTGTGGACCTCCTGTCGCATGTCTGTGCCACCAGTCCTCGGTGGGGGAAATCCTTGATGGAAATAGCCCCTTAGGTGAGAGTACGGATCCGGACTCCGATAGAGCCAGTTTCCGATGTTCATCCTGTTTGTCACCTGTTTTTAAAGGATAACGAAGGAAGAAATAAAAATAAATTAAATGATAATAAGAAAAGTTACTGGAGTGCTTGCAAGCTTGTCCATATTGTGCTTCCGCCAATGCGCATGGTATCTTGAGTGTGTAATGATGTATGCGCGGTACAAACGTAGTAGGTGTACGGAGTTGGCGGCGGAAGCCGGGTTGCTATTTCTGTTCTAGGAGTAGTTGATCCTCGGGTGGAAACTGCTTCTGACCCCCGGTGTTTCCTTGGTGAACCTTTCCATCATCCCCGTCACTTGGTGGCCTCCTCCCCCTGTGTTCGGCGTTGAGCTTGCTGGCCTGTTTAAAGACCCAGCAATTTCTGTTGGTATGATTAGTTGGTTTATCGGGTTGGCCATGAATCTGGCAGGGTCGGTCCAATATCCTGTCCAGGTTGGATGGTTCGTCTCGATTCACCTTGAATGGCTTCTTCCGCTGACCGGGCTTGGGGTTGATGAATCCGGCGTTGACCGCTGTGTCGCCTGATCTTTCGTTATCATTGTGACTGTTGTTTTTGCTTCCTCGTGGCTTGCTGTTGCCGTATCGTATTTCGGAGGTGCCCTGGTTGCTGGTGCTATTGCTTCTATGAGTGAGCCAGCTGTCTTGTTCCACACAAAAGCGGGTCATCGGAGCAGTGAGGGCTGTCATGGATTTAGGTCCTTCTTGGCCGAGGTGGCGTGCAAGCCATTCGTCCCGGACACTGTGTCTGAAAGCCGCAAGGGCTTCCGCGTCCGGATAGTCGACGATTTGGTTCTTTTTGACTAAGAACCAAGTCCAGAGCTCCCTGGCTGATACTCCGGGCTGTTGGACAATGTGACCTAGATCATCGGCATCCGGTGGCCGGACATGTGTTCCTTGGAAGTTATCGAGGAAGGCCTCTTCCAAGTCCTCCCAGCTGCCAATGGAATTTTCAGGCAGGCTATTTAACCAGTACCGAGCTGGCCCTTTTAGTTTTAGTGGGAGGTATTTAATGGCATGGAGGTTGTCCCCACGTGCCATATGGATGTGGAGAATGAAATTTTCTATCCATATCGCGGGATTGATTGTCCCATCGTATGATTCAATATTGATGGGTTTGAATCCTTCAGGGAATTCATGATCCATTACTTCATCAATGAAGCAAAGCGGGTGTGCGGCGCCTCTATGTTGGGCCACACTGCGACATAACTCCGAAGGAGTCCCTTTGCGTTTTAGGCTCGGGCGTGCCGAGGTTTGACACGTCCGAATAGGTAGCCAGCGTCGCGTGTCGAAGCATGCTTTTGCGATCCGTAGATCGGTCTTGCGTTTCCTACTCTATTGTCCAAGTTCCTCTGCAGGTTGTCTGGGTAATCGTGACCTGCGTTGTTCTTGCCTTTACGGTGAGGTGGGGCGGTCTCGTGTTCGGCTTGAGTTGCCTTTTTATCCGGACAGAATTGTCAGCGACCTACCGCATTGTGTGACGATGGTATGGGCTCCAACGCCCCATCATCAGACTGTTATAGCAATTTGTGCTTTGGGTAGCTTTTGGCTAGGCCACTAAGGCCGTATTCTTCGGTGACCAGGACTTTGGTCCATCTGTCGTTGAGTAGGTCTTGGTCACCTTGAAGCTGCTGCTGCTTCTTTTTCAGGCTCCTTGCCATAGCTATCAGTCTGCGCTTGAAGCGCTCCTCCTCGAGGGGCTCTTCGGGTATGATGAAGTCTTCGTCGCCGAGGCTTACCTCATCTTCGGAGAGCGGAAGGTAGTTGTCGTCCTCTGAACTGTCACTGGGCGGGGCCTGTTCATCGGGGCTGGCTTGCCCATTTTCATGTTCCTCCTGCTCGGATATTGCTCCCACAGGGTATGTATTGCTTTTGGCGCCGTCTGGAGTACTATTTTCTCCAGCGCCATCATTGCTGTGGCGTGACTTGGGGCGGCGTTTGGGGCGCCGGAACTTAGACTGTGTCTCGGGAGTTTTAACTGGATCTCCCTTGTCCTTGCCACGAGGCTTTTTAAGTGTATCAATCATGTACACGTCATATGAAGGGGTGGCCGCCCACGCCTGATGACTAGCGGGTCTTGGCCTTGCTCCTTATCGGCATTGTCGTCTATGTCGTCAATGTCTTCGGAGCCAGAAGCGGGCATGTTGGTTAAGTCCTCGACAGTGGCTATGAAGTGGGTGGCAGGTGGGAAGCGAAATTTCCCATCATCGGCCTCTGGGTCGAACCGAACATAGTTCGGTTGTGAGTCCTTCTCCAAGGACAAGTTCTTTAAAGAGCTTAGCACATTGCCCAAAGGTGAGTGCTGGAAATATGTCTATGGCGCTAAATTTGAAAATCGATAACCGATCCAGCTCGGTGTCCGCAGGTGTGCCTGGTCCGGAACTTATAGCCGGAGACGAGTCCGGAGTTCCATTGACGCAAATATTGCGGGGTGCCGAGCCTGTGTGCGGCTCCAACGCCGCGGACTCTGTGGCCTCGGATGGCATGATCTGCTCCGGTTCTAAGGCCATTGCGGCAACAGGGACCATCTCCTGGATGTGATCGGTGACAGATTTAAGTCATGTTCATCAGGGCGAGGGGGAGCGATCGCTGCGGTCTCAAATCCATTGAAGATTAAGTCTCCACGGATATTCGTGACGTAGTTCAAGCTTCCAAATCTGATTTGGTGGCCATGGGCCTAGCTATCAATCTGCTCCAGATGGCCAAGCGAGTTGGCCTGTAGTACGAAGCCGCTGAACATGAAAATCTGTCCAGGAAGGAAGGTTTCTCCTTGGACAGCATCACCATAGACGATTGAAGGGTCCATCGAACCTTTCATTGACGGTACAGTGGAACTCTCAATGAAAGCACCAATGTCGATTTCAAAACCGGCAGATCTCGGGTAGGGGGTCCCGAACTGTGCATCTAGGATCGATGGTAACAGGAGACGAGGGACACGATGTTCACCCAGGTTCGGCCCTCTCTATGGAGGTAATACCCTACGTCCTGCTTGATTGGTCTTGAAGAATATGAGTGTTACAAGAGTTGAACTACCAAGAGATCGTAATGGCTAAACCCTAGAAGCCTAGCCTGTATGACTATGGTAATGAATATCCTTTCCGGACTAACCCCTCTGGTTTATATAGACACCGGGGGGATCTAGGGTTACATAGAGTCAGTTACATAAGAAGGAATCTTCATAGTCGGTCGTCAAGCTTGCCTTCCATGCCAAGGAGAGTCCAATCCGGACACAGTTACAGTCTTCGGCCATCATGTCTTCATAGCCCATCAGTACGGCCCACGGATAACAGGCCGGACGCTCGAGGACCCCTTAGTCCAGGACTCCCTCAGCGGTCACCAAACCCGTACAATTGGCAATCCTTGGGGTGATCACTGAACCCATACAAATAGCCTGTGGCAATCTCCACAACTTAATTGGAGACTCCGACGCTTTCCTAGAGCTTTCCACCATAATGATTGAGCTCCGCGACACTACCAACCGTCTAGGATGCCCAAGCACCCAAGAGGCACAAGCTCTAGGGTGCCCAGACACCCAAGAGTAATAAGCTACTCAACTTTTCCCTTCCATGTATCACCGTGGAGAACTCAAACCTATACCAAATGCAGTGGAAAAAGCACACGAAGTGCTCAAGTCCTTCTCTCCCAAATCCCCCCACAACAAAAAAAGCTATGGAGGAAGATGAGTGGAAGAACAAAGAAGAGGACACAAAGAACTCCAAGATCTAGATCCAAGGGGTTCCCCTCACTTAGACGAGAGATGGATTGGTGGAGATGTAGATGTAGATGACCTATCTCTTTTTCGTCAAAAATATGCAAGATTCATGGAAGGAATCGAGTGAAGGCAAAGCTTTTGGAGGTCAACAATGGAGGAGAAAGCTTGCCCAAAGTCATGAGAAGCAATGGGGAAGAAGACTACCCCTTTTAGAGAGGGGGCTCAAATCCAACCATTGTGCTCAAGCGGTACTACCACATAGAGCGGTAGTTCCTGCCATAGCCTGTGAGTATACTGGTACTAAGCGGTGGTGCCCGCCGGAGCGGTACTACCATCCATCAGAGCGGTACCATTGCTTTAGATCACAAAGCATAGAGGAACAACAGTATTGAAGCGATGCCAGAGCTGGAGTGCCGCGTAAAGCAGTACTACCGTGTAACTATCGTCCATGTATCGTGAAAGCCGAACATGGCAACAGAAGCTCAGATATAGGCAGTCGTAGCAAGTAGCAGTACTGTGGGAGTGGTACTACCATCCCACTACCGCGTAAGCTAAATTCCAAGCAGAAGTAGGGGTTGCACTGATATGCGTAAGTACCGCCTAAGCGGTACTGTCGTGGCCTAGAGTGGTACTACCGCCTAGATGCTGAAAAACTGCCCAACATAAACACAAGGATGCAGGAAGACCAAAACCGCCATAACTTCTTCAAATGAACTCTGAGATCAGCAAACTCAAGCTTGTTGGATAGTTGGATAGATGACTACAAGTACTATCCAACAGCGATAAGGAAGATGACCTTCCCAAAATATGAACTGGTAAAATCTACAACATCAAAAACACAAAGTTGATGTATGCGAACTCCATTTTCAATGAGCTTGAGTTTGACAAGAAGATGAACACAAACTCTAAAACCTCACATATAGAAAATCCAAATGAGAACCCTAGAAAGATGATGCCAAGAATGCAATGGTTTGAGCTCTCTACGAATGATACTATCAAGCTACTCACTCGAGAGACCCCCTTGATAGTACGACCATCAATCGTATAACCCAACCTCCCAACTAACACCATGAGACCGGTAAAATAGAAAACCTATCAAGGTCAAACATTTGCCTTGTGCATAGTCCACTTGGGCTAGATGATGACGATCTTGACTTCCTCAAGTTGAACCACCTTTCTTTATTGTGTTGGCTCAATGAAGGCTAGTAGATTGCTCCCCCATACTCCATTATGGGAGAGCCTCTCTTACGCACATCTTCACATGGCCATTAACAGGAGAATGGATGGCTAGCTTCAAGCATGATCCCTTCATGATGCTCCACTTGAACTTGCAGAACGCAATCTTGATGATGATCACCATTTGATGTCATCTTCTATGGGTTATATGCTATCTTGCTTTTGATGCACGCCCATGGAAACATACCTAACCCCACAAAGAACTCTCACATAGACCATCGGTTAGTACACAAAGCATAATGGATAATGCTTATCATACCATGAGATCACTTGATCCCGCTCGGTACATCTTGTATGCTTTCTGTGTTGATCAACTTGAATCCACTCTTTGTACTTAGTCTTGATCAACCTTGAATCTTATATTATCTCTTCATAAAGGTGATGTCTTGAAGATAAACATGAATGATCACACAATCTTCTTCTTCAAGACATGCTTGCAACAGGCTCAACTCCCAGATGACCAATCTTTGGATAACTCTTTGTATGGCACCTTGGTCAACACATATTCTTCTTTTAACCTTGAAACCAACATATGGTCTTCAAGCAATGCCTATGGACAAACCCTTAAAATATAAATCAAGGCAACCATTAGTACATAAGGATTGTCATCAATTACCAAAATCTAACATGGGGACACCATGATCTTTCAACAGGGTTTAGTTGCAACATTTTCGACGTAAAAACATCGATCTCATGGGAGCACAGGAAGTAGACTTTGTCCACTATAGACTTATGATAATGTGCCTTGCAGTTAGTTGTAGACGCAAAGCTAAATGAAGACACATATTTAAATGACTTTGGGATTTATGCGAACAAAAGTAAAAAAATGTGAAAGAATTAAAAGAGCACAGCGGAACAAATAAAAGAACGAAAACTGGCAGAGGATCAAAGCATTATTACGACATTCTAAATTCCTTGGTATGTGTCTAACACGACATATGCAACTGCATAGTTCTAAGTTATATACTTGAGTCACTCTTGATATTTGTGAATGGGCGGATCCAGGCACATATTACGTTCCATTTAAGGTAGAGTTCATGCCACACACACATCATTATCGTAGCTTACCACTCCGGGTATCACTACGGCAATTAAAGGTTTCCCTATGGATGCGGTATTGATACGTCTCAAACTTATCTATATTTTTTATTGTTAAATGCTACTCCCTCTGTCGGATTTCGGGTTCCGGCAGACCCTTGAGGTTCGAACACTTGGGTGCGCGCGGAGATTTCGCCTCCTACCTACCTGCACCCCTCCGCCTTGCTAAGATCTAAACTATGGCAAGAACAACACAAGAGACACAAGGTTTATACTGGTTCGGGCCACCATTGTGGTGTAATACCCTACTCCAGTGTGTGGTGTGGTGGATTGCCTCTTGGGCTGATGATGATGAACATTACAAGGAAGAACAGCCTCGCGAGGGTCTGTTCTTGGCTGGGGCGCTGAACTGCTGGGAGGAGCTCAGTCACCTCTCTCTCTCTCCCTCTCTACCTGATCTTCTTTTTCCTTCCCCCTCAGCTCTGTGTGTGTGTGTGTGTCCCCCTCTTGTGGGTGGCTGATCCTATTTATAGAGGCCCTGGTCCTCTTCCCAAATATCGAGCGGGAAGGGAGCCAACAATGGCGGGCTAATTTGAAGGGGGACAACTAGTATCAGCTATCCTGACAAAAGTAGTCTTCGCCTGCGCAAAGCTCTGGTGATGACGCCGTCTTGGGCTCCACGGTGACCTCCTTCTCGTAGTCCTCCTGGTCTTGGTCTCGTTGCACCGAAATGGCAACCTTTGCCTGATGCCTCGGTACTCCGCGGCTGCGCTTGCCCCCTTTGCACCAAAGAGGAAAGGAGGACACTGCGTGGGCTGGCACCCGCCTGGCGCCCTCGGTCGCCATGGCTTGCGTCATGGGCACCTCGTGAGGTACCCCGCCTTGGTCTCTCTGCCTCCTCATGAGCCAGCCTGACGAGGCCGTGCCTGAGGAAGCTCCGCGTCGTCCGCCCCACGAGGCTTGGCCCCTCGCGAGGGTCTTGGGTTTGTGTTGGTGAAGATGGGCCGCACTGGCCCCCCTTTGAGCCATGCCGCAGGCCGCAGGTAGGCAAGTCTGGGGACCCCCGTTCCCAGAACGCCGACAATATCCCCCGGGCCCAAGGCGCGCCCGGACTTGGCCGTGCAGGGAGGCAGAAGGGCAAGAGCGAAGCGCCGCGGGCCCTAACAGCCTACAGCCTTGGGCACCGCGTGGCGGTTGGTTGGACGTGGGCGCCTTAGCAACCGCGCGAGTTGACAAAGGAGCGGCATCCACCTAGGCTTTGCTTCCTGCCTTCCCCAGTTGCTGCTCAGATCCCCTTTCTTGCGCCTCTCCTTCCTTCCTCCAAAATTTCCAGATCCACTCCGACCGTGTGACCTAGGAAGCCACGGCGCCTCGTTAGCCCCCGGCCGTAGCTTGGTACTCGTCCGCCCTGGACCCACCGAACTTGTCGGAGGCGAGCCTTGCCTGGTTGCGCCAGATGGCGACGGCGCGGGGCGTCAACGGGGCGAAGGTGTTTAAAGCCGGCTCCGCCACCCCTGAGGGTCAAGGGAGCACCTTCTATCCGCTCTTCATAAGTGCCATTGCTGCTGGCCTGGTGCCTCCCTTCTCCGAGTTCTTCTTCTCTGTCCTCCGCCACTATAAGCTGCAAGCCCTGCATCTCCACCCCAACTTCGTCCTTCTCCTGGCAATCTTCGCCTATTACTGCGAGGCTCACGTAGGGGTGCAGCCCTCAGTGGCCTTGCTGCGCCACTACTTCTACCTCCGGACCTCTCATGGTACTGCTTCCGTGTGCGCCAGCTTCATCGCGTATGGTGGCGCCATTGCCATTTCGAACCCCGGGAAAAGGATTGAGGGCTTCAGGAGCAAGTGGGTCTTGGTGGATGTTGGACGCATCCACCCTCGATTGATCTTGCCCACGGAGCAGCCCACGAGCTCCAGCAATTGGGGTCGAGCGGAGCTCACGGACCCCCGCGCGAAGCTGATGTTGGAGAAGATGGACGCGGATCTGAGGCCGTCCAATATGGCGGCGGCGAAGCTGACCGGCGCGTCGTTGCTGAGGGAATTCCTGGAGCACCAGCTGGCTCCGCTTCGGCAGTACTCACTTCCAATGTGGAGGACTCGTCCGAGCCCCGCGGCCTTAGCCGACGGAGATCTGGCTGCTGTCCTTCAATCTCTGGTCGGGGCGATGTGGCGAGGTCGGCGGGCGCTCCTACGCCCTTGTTCCTCCGCGACGACTGGGAGCAGGTAGTGGAGTCCATGCCCGTCTTCAACGGGGATGGGCCCGTGCCCATGGAAACTCCTGAGGAACCGGTGGACGTGCCCTCCGACGACTCCAGCGAAGAGGAGGAAGGAGGGGAGCGGGGAAAAGAGCCTGACTCCGAGGCGACTGACAGAGAGTCGAGGGCTCCCCTCCCCCGGTGCAGGTCCCGCGTTCTCCGCCTCTCTCCGAGCGATGACGACGAGGACAACGATGAAGACGACGACGAGGACAACGACGAGCAGGACGGCGGGAGCTCACCCCCGATCCCGAAGAAGGACAGGACCGGGCTGATCTCCCGCGGGTCTGCCCCGGCCCCGGGGCGGACCGCAGATGCACCTTCCGCCTCCAAGCTCCCCGAGGTTGACCCTTCCAGCCGGCTTTCAGGCCTCAAATTTGGCCGGAGGCCGCTTGAGCTTGCTGGCGACGACCCGTAAGCATTCAATTCTTGTCTTTATTTCTTGCTCTGCTTATGAGGCTTGACGTCTGCATTCCTTGGATAGGCTGGCGCCCGCAGCAAAGAAGCCGAAGGGGGCTCCCGAGGTTCCACCCATGGCAGCGCCTCTGCCTGCGAAGGAGGGTGACCGCGATGCACAGGCTTCTCCTGCCCAGTCGTCCTCGCGAGGCCTGGCTGAGCCGGCTGGGGCGAGCTCAGCCCCCACGGCCCAAGTGGCTCCCGAGGTGCTCTCGCCTGCCGCCACCACTACAGCTGTCGGGGCGCGGCAGACTCCGCCTCAGGATGCTGCGGCCGCGCTGCCGCCTTCTGCTCCTACTCCACCGGCTACTGTCTCTCCGACTCCTTCTGCCGTTCTGGATCGTGTTGTTGCTGAACTGGACCGACTGCGGCAGGATCTTCTTGGCGCCGACCCCCGCTTGGTGGTCGGGCGCTTGGAGCTGGCTTCAGGATGGGTTCGCTCCGACGCTTCGATTCAGGCGGCACTGGTCCAGGCCTCGACGGCATGCGACGAGGAGAAGCAGGCCGTCCTTGAGGCGAAGCCTGCTCGTGACACAGCCCTGGGGGAGGTGGTCGACGTCCGTGGGCGTTGCAAGGCGCTGGAGGGCGAGCTGCAAGATTTGCGGGACCTGCTCGCGAACGAGGTCCGCCTTCGCCAAGAGCAAGAAGAAGGCGTGAAGGCTCGCGAGGCAGCTCTCAAGGAGAGGGAGGTCAAGCTCAAGAAACGCCACGACCGCCTAGGCGCGCTGGAGCAGGAGTTGGGGGCGAGGAAGGCCAAGCTGGACGACGAGGCCCTGGTTCTTGCCGAGGACTGCGTGGCCTTCATGGAGATGGAGGCGAGGGCTCGCTCCTCACTGAGGACGCTTTACGACAGCGGCCTGGAGAGCCCACTGGCTGGCGCTGAGGACGGCCCCGCCAAGCTGCTTCCCTTCCTGGTTCATGCTCTTGAAGATGTCGCCCTTGGCCTTGGCCCCACGGCCGAGGCCGAGGCGCGTGTCCTGTCTTCTACAGCACTGACGCGGGTCCTCACCCACATCTACCTTCGCGATCCCGGTGTCGACCTTGATAGCCTGCTGGAGCCAGTGAGCGGCGAGCGTGCCGCTGCCGCTGCCGAGGCCATGAAGGGTCGCGCAGAGGCCCTGCTGGGGAAGTTCCAGGCCTTCAGCACCAAGCCGAAGCAAGGTGCTGCCGACTCCACCACTCCGTGAGGTGTACCCGATCCGTGCTGCTCCACCGCCGACAAGTGACTCCGTCGCGGCTCCTGTCCTGCCTTTAATTCCTGCACATGTATCATGCCTCGGGGAGGCGTTTAAACTTGCGTTTGGCATTGAGATGACAGTGTGGACTATAATATTTGCTTTTGAATTCCTTGAAATTTGCGCCTTTCCTTCCTACTTGCTTATGTTCTACGCTGGCAGAGCCCGGCCCCGCGCATGCCTCACCCAGCGTTGGTCCCGACCGGAAACCAGGACGGGGCCAAGGAGTGAGGGGCCACGTGACAAGTTAGGCTCCTGAGTCGCGATGCTCAGGAGTCCCCCTTGGCGCACGAACAGCAAGTAGGGAGGTGTGATGCGGGTGGATCTACCGTTCTATGTCTGCAGAGCCCGTCCGCGCGCGTGCCTCACCCAGTGTTGGTCCCGACCGAAAACCAGGACGGGGCCACAGAGTGAGGGGCTACGTGACCAGTTAGGCTCCTGAGTCGCGATGCTCAGGAGTCCCCCTTGACGCTCAAACGACCTTTGTACCTTGGCTCCGGTCGGGGAGAGACGTGCGACGAACCAGGCCCGGGGGGACCTGGCTGGGCGGCGTGCGTCTGGGTGTGACCCAGGCGCAGCCCCTGTGCCCAGCCCCCTCGCGCGGCACTCCTGAGGGGAGGCGTTACGATGAGGCTAGACACTGAGCTCTGGGCTCCCTGAGGTTGATGCGGCCCGGGGGCCACCCTCAGTTGTTTACCACCAGCGTGGAGCATAGCGCTACCGTATGTGTACGGGCATAGCCGCTCCTCGGCAGTGTCGTCAGCCAGCGCGAAGCATGGTGCTTCCACTGGTACGTGGGAGGGGGCCCCCCTTCGGGAGGAGCCCCCGGGGCGTGTATAGCCCCGCCCTGACACGTGGCTGGCTCGGTAGGGCCTGGCGAGGTGTATGTGGGCACCCGTGAGCCAGCGTGGGACTCACGGGGCCCTACCTCTAGGCGGGTTGCGCCTGGCACTGGGCCTTATCTTGTGATGTGTCCCTGCAAATTTGGTTAGAAGCCTGCACTCTATGTCCTCGGTTCCCGGCCCTCGAGCTGGTCTCAGCCGTCGCTGGTATGCCAGGTCGCGATGCCATGGACAAGGCCAGAGGGTGAGGGCTGGAGAGCCAGTAAGAGCCCTGAGTCGCGATGCTCAGGTACCCCCCCTTTAACGTGCAAGTGGTCGGCATGGAGAAGAAGAGGTGTCGTGGACCGGCATCAAATAATCAAGCATGGTGGGTCTAACGCGTAATCGGAAATAAACGCAAATGGGATGCATGCCACTGGGCCTGGCCCGAGCGGCTTGGGGATCATGCAGCCTGAGGGGCGCCCCCAACAAGGTAAGCTAACAACATGGAATAAAAAAAGGGATACACGCCGCAGGGACAGACCCATGCGGCCTGGGAATAATGCAGCCCTGGGGGGCGCTCCCAGCTGGAAACGAAACTTGAAAAATGTCACCTGATGACGTTGAGGACGAAGGGGTGTTGGTGTAGCAGACTCGGTGGGCTGCGGAAGCTGATCCTCATGAGCCCCCAGGCCCAGGGGCCTCGGGAGGCTCTGAAGGCGCTGGCGGCTCCTCGCGGACCATCTTCATCTCCGCCAGGGCTGCGGAACGCCTGGCCTCTCGTGCCTCTGTGGTGCCCCTCATGAGGCGCTGGTACGTGTCAGTCGTGCTCGGCAAGCCGTAAGGCATGCGAGCGTAGCTGTGGGGTGGACCTCCGCAGCGCCCCACTCACGAGGGCCAGAGGCGCTCCAGGGAGGCGGCTTGGTTGAGCCCTGGTAGGTCAATGCAGACGCGCAGCCCGCCATCCTCGCCTGGATGGGGGGCCACTGCTTGTAGGCGACGGCCGCCTCTCATGACTCTTGACTCCTGTAGCTCCTGAATGGCCTTGCTGACGAACTCCTGAGGGTCTGGATCTCCTTGCCTTGCTCTCTCTTGAGGGAAACATGCTTCGAAACACGCCTCCATGTGGTGCCCAAGCGCCTCCCTCGTGACCCTAGCTAGGTCGATGGCCCTCCAGGGGAGAGCCCCCGAGCCCTGCCTAAGGAGGGCGCCGGGCGCGCTTTCCTATGCGATGGAAGGAGGTTCCCCCTGGGCAGGCGCGGGCCCAGAGGGGCCTGCCTCCTGAGGGGCCTGGCCGGATGATGTCTTCTTCTTGGGGGCGGCCTCGGGAAGCCTCCAGCTTCCGCGGTCCAGGTCTTCCAGTGATGCGGCCTGAAAGGCTCGTTCCAGGGAACACACCGCGTCCTTCTCTTCACAGGGCACCGTGATGACTCCGCCGCTTCCTGGCATCTTGAGGACATTGTAGCCGTGGTGAGTTACGGCCATGAACTTGGCCAGCGCTGGGTACCCAAGGATGGTGTTGTACGGCAGGCGAATGTGAGCGACGTCGAAGTCGATGAGCTCGGTGCGGTAGTTGTCGCGTGCCCCGAAGGTGACAGGGAGGCGGACCTGCCCGATCGGGACCGTGGAGCCGTCAGTGATACCGGAGAAAGGCTTGGTTGGCTGAAGCTGGCTGTATGGCACTTGGAGGTTGTTGAATGTCTCCACGGACAGGACGTTGAGCCCTGCCCCGCCATCGATGAGGGTCTTGGTGACCACCACGTTGCTGATGATTGGGGAACAAAGCATCGGGAGGACTCCGGTTGTAGCCGCACACTTGAGCTGATCTGCTGAGCTGAACATGATGGCGCACGCCAACCACCTGAGAGGGCGCGGGGCTTCGAGCCTGGGGAGGACTGCGTTCACTTCACGAGCGAATTGCTTGAAGATGCGCTGAGAGGCTGGGGCTTGTGCCCCGCCCAGGATGCAGGCGATTGCGTGCGGCTCCTGGAAGCCCCCAGCCCCCTCGTCCTGGTGGCGGTCCTCATTTCTCCTTGGCAGCGGCGGCAGCGGTGGGAGGCCTGCGTTGCCTTGCGGGCGATCCTCGCGAGGCTGATCCCTCCAGTCTCCCTCGCGAGGCTAATCCCTCCAGCCTCCCTCGCGAGGTGGGTCTTGCCAGCGATCCTCGCGAGGTTGATCGCGCCACCCTTGGCACGGGCCATGGTCTTCCCAGCGTCATGCGTTCCTTCCTCCTCCTCGACCGTAGCCCTGGTCACTGCGGTCAAGGCGACAGCCGATCGTTCCTTCTCGCACGGCTCGGAGCTCTTGACATTCGTTGGTGTTGTGGGTGCGGGGGTCGTGGTACACACAGTACCGGCTGCCCTTGGAAGGTTTGGGCTGATCTCTGCCTCGCTTGGTGTCTGGTTCTGCCGCGAGCACGGCAGCCCCTTGCGCTTCACATCCTTGGCCTTGGGCTTCTTCTCTTCTGGGTCTGCGGCAGGCAGCTCGAGGAGGGAGAGACGCCCTTCCTCAGCCCTGGCGCACTTGGTTGCCAGGTTGAACAGCTCCAAGGAAGTGCACAGGTCTTCATGCATCGCCAGCTCCTCCTTCATCTTGACGTCGCGCACGCTGTCGGAGAAGGCCGAGATGATGGCCTCCTCAGTCACCTTGGGAATCTTGAGGCGCGCGTTGTTGAAGCGCTAGATCTACTTCTGCAGGGTCTCCCCGGGCTGTTGCTTGATGCGGCGCATGTCGCTCATGGCGGGTGGCCGGTCGCGAGTGCCTTGGAAGTTGGCGATGAAGCGGGTGCACATTTTGTCCTAGGAGGAGATTGTGCCTGGAGCCAGGTTCAGGAGCCAGGTGCGGGCCCCGTCCTTGAGCGCCATGGGGAACCAGTTCGCCATGACCTTCTCGTCTCCGTTGGCAGCTTCGATGCCAGCTCGTAGAGCTGGAGGAACTCCGCAGGGTCAGCCGTGCCGTCATAGCGAGGAGGCAAGTCCGTCTTGAACTTGCCGTGCCACGCGACGCTGCGTAGCTCGGCGGTGAAGGCGCGGCAGCCTGCTGTGGCCACAGGAGGCCTTGGATGACAGGGGAGCTTGGTCTTCCATGTCCCCACGCGCTGCAGCTGGGAGCAGCACGGGGTCTTGACACGCGGGAGCAGGAGCATGGTCGCGACGTGCTGGAGCAGGGGGCGCCCGGGCAGCTTCTTGCGGGCAAGGGACTTCTTGACAGCTCTGCTCTTGCCGCGCTGGCACCTGACGGAGAGGGTTCCGCCCAGGGGCCACGCGCCTTGGAGCCATGGCGTCTTCTTGAGGAGGAGGCCGCCGGGGTGCCGCCAGAGCCTCGTCGCCCGCGCGGGGCGGGGTGCGGTGCAGCGGAACGGACGGCGCAGGAGAGCCCCCTGCGGCGCGGACGAGCTCGGCGACGCGGTCGAGCCATTCCTCGTAGACGTCGTCGACGGGACGGTAGCGCAGGAGCTCGTTTGCCGCGATGAGTGCAGCCCGAGCCTCCATGGGCGCGCGAAGCGCGCGGGATGAAGATCCAGCCGGGGCGAGCGAGGGAGTTGCGGTGTGGCCGTCTTGCCGCACGGATGGATGCTGGGACGATGTTTGCTACTCGTCCCCTGCCGGGCCGGTGGCGGCGTTGACGGCGGGTGATGGGGAACGGCGAGGACGCCCGCCGACAGGGGCTGTCTGGGCGACGCGGGAAGCGAGGGCGGCCCGGCGCTCCGCGTGGGCCCGACGAGCGTCAGACATGAGCGTGATGGTCGGAAGAGAACGGGGTGGTGGAAGACGAATTCCGGCACACCCCTACCTGGCACGCCAAATGTCGGATTTTGGGTTCCGGCAGACCCTTAAGGTTCGAACTCTGGGGTGCGCGTGGAGATTCCGCCTCCTACCTACCAGCACCCCTCCGCCATGCTAGGATCTAAACTACCGAAAGAACAACACAAGAGACACAGGGTTTATACTGGTTCGGGCCACCGTTGTGGTGTAATACCCTACTCCAGTGTGTGGTGTGTGGATTGCCTCCTGGGCTGATATTGGTGAACAATACAAGGAAGAAAGGCCTCGCGAGGGCCTGTTCTTGGCTGGGGCGATGAACTGCTGGGTGGAGTTCAGTCACCTTTCTCTCTCTCTCTCTCTCTGCTTCCAACCAACCGACCCCCGAGACCCCTTGCTCTGTGGGTGGCTGGTTCTATTTATAGAGGCCCTGGTCCTCTTCTCAAATATCGAGCGGGAAGGGAGCCAACAATGGCGGGCTAATTTGAAGGGGGACAGCAAGTATCAGCTATCCTGACAAAAGTGGTCTTCGTCTACGCAAAGCTCTGGTGATGATGCCGTCTTGGGCTCCATGGTGACCTCCGTCTCGTAGTCCTCCTGGTCTTGGTCTCGTTGCACCGAAATGGCACCCTTTGCTTGATGCCTTGGTACTCCGCGGCTGCGCTTGCCCCCTTTGCACCAAAGAGGAAAGGAGGACGCTGCGCGGGCTGGCACCCGCCTGGCGCCCTGAGTCGTCATGGCTTGCGTCACAGGCACCTCGTGAGGTACCCCGCCTTGATCTCTCTGCCTCCTCGTGAGCCAGCCTGACGAGGCCGTGCCTGAGGAAGCTCCGCGTCGTCTGCCCCACGAGGCTTGGCCCCTCGCGAGGGTCTTGGGTTTGTGTTGGTGAAGATGGGCCATGCTGGGGCCCCCTTTGAGCCACGCCGCAGGCAGGCAAGTCTGGGGACCCCCGTTCCCAGAACGCCGACAGCCTCCTACCTACCTGCACCCCTCCGCCTTGCTAGGATCTAAACTATGGCAAGAACAACACAAGAGACACAGGGTTTATACTGGTTCGGGCCACCGTTGTGGTGTAATACCCTACTGCAGTGTGTGGTGTGGTGGATTGCCTCTTGGGCTGATGATGATGAACATTACAAGGAAGAACAGCCTCGCGAGGGTCTGTTCTTGGCTGGGGCGCTGAACTGCTGGGAGGAGCTCAGTCACCTTTCTCTCTCTCTCTCTCTACCTGATCTTCTTTTTCCTTCCCCCTCAGCTCTGTGTGTGTGTGTGTGTCCCCCTCTTGTGGGTGGCTGATCCTATTTATAGAGGCCCTGGTCCTCTTCCCAAATATCGAGCGGGAAGGGAGCCAACAATGGCGGGCTAATTTGAAGGGGGGGCAGCTAGTATCAGCTATCCTGACAAAAGTAGTCTTCGCCTACGCAAAGCTCTGGTGATGACGCCGTCTTGGGCTCCACGGTGACCTCCGCCTCGTAGTCCTCCTGGTCTTGGTCTCGCTGCACCGAAATGGCAACCTTTGCCTGATGCCTCGGTACTCCGCGGCTGCGCTTGCCCCCTTTGCACCAAAGAGGAAAGTAGGACACTGCGCGGGCTGGCACCTGCCTGGCACCCTCGATCGTCATGGCTTGCGTCATGGGCACCTCGTGAGGTACCCCGCCTTGGTCTCTCCGCCTCCTCGTTAGCCAGCCTGACGAGGCCGTGCCAGAGGAAGCTCCGCGTCGTCCGCCCCGCGAGGCTTGGCCCCTCGCGAGGGTCTTGGGTTTGTGTTGGTGAAGATGGGCCGCGCTGGGCCCCCTTTGAGCCACGCTGCAGGCCGCAGGCAGGCAAGTCTGGGGACCCCCGTTCCCAGAACGCCGACACCCTCCAGTCCAAAATGTAGTGCATATATATTTTTAAAAAGTCAAACCTAACAAACTTTGACAAAATATATGGGAAAATATATTTACACCTATAATGCCAAATATATACCATTAGATTCATCATAAGATGTAGTTTCATATTTTATATATTTGGTATTGTGGATATAAATAGTTTTCTTTGTAAACTTGGTCAAAGTTTGTAAAGTTTGACTTCTCAAATAATCTATACGCACTACATTATGAAACTGAGAGAGTATTATATTACACTTTTGTATAATTTATATGTCATTTTATATTACTTTTCTGGACTAACCTATTAATTTAGTGCCAAGTGTCAGTTTCTGTTTTTTTGCATACTTTTGGCTTTCCAAAAAAATCGATACCTACGGAATTCCAAACATGACAAAACTTTTTGATAATTTTTTTGGATAATAAGGCACCCTAGAAGCTTCAGGGGAGGACAAGAAGACCCACAAGGGTCCCACAAGGTAGGGGGCGCCACCCTGGCTTGTGGGCCCCTCGTGGTTCCCCTAATTCTTATCCTATAAATTCCCAAATATTCAGAAAACCTCGAAGCGATACTCGAAAGAATTTTATTGTCGCCGCTAGCCTATGTTCCGAAGCGACCCAATCTAGAGCTATGCTCCGGTACTCTGCCGGAGTGGGAAATCATTGGGGAGGCCGGTGAGGGAGTCCTGGATTAGGGGGTATCCGGACAGCCGGATTGTATCCTTCGGCCGGATTGTTGGACTATGAAGATACAAGATTGAAGACTTCGTCCCGTGTCCGGATGGGACTCTCCTTGGCGTGGAAGGCAAGCTTGGCAATTCGGATATGTAGATCTCCTTCCTTGTAACCGACTCTGTGTAACCCTAGCCCCCTCCGGTGTCTATATAAACCGGAGGGTTTAGTCCGTAGGACCAACAACAACAATCATACCATAGGCTAGCTTCTAGGGTTTAGCCTCCTCGATCTCGTGGTAGATCAAATCTTGTAATACTCATATCATCAAGATCAATCAAGTAGGAGTAGGGTTTTACCTCCATCGAGAGGGCCCGAACCTGGATAAAAACATCGTGTCCCCCGTCTCCTGTTACCATCCGCCTAGATGCACAGTTCGGGACCCCCTATCCGAGATCCGCCGGTTTTGACACCGACATTGGAGCTTTCATTGAGAGTTCATCTGTGTCATCATCGTTAGGCTTGATGGATCCTTCAATCATTGATAGCGATGCAGTCCATGGTGAGACTTTTCTCCCCAGATAGATCTTCGTATTCGGCGGCTTCGCACTGCGGGCCAACTCGCTTGGCCATCTGGAGCAGATCGAGAGTTACGCCTCTGGCTACCAGGTCAGGTTTGGAAGCTTAAACTACATGGCCAACATCTGTGGAGACTTGATCTTCAACGGATTCGAACCCCTGCCGAGTGCGCGGCACGGTCACGATGAGCATTATTTAGCTCTACCATCGGACAGTGTTCAGGAGACCGCACTGGCAACCGCTTCGACCCTCAATTCAGAGCCAATTGCGCCATCCATGGACGGGTGGATAGACCTCGCCACGGAGGCCGCATTCTCAGCAGCGATCGAGCCGAGTATCGACCTTACCCTTCACGAGAGCCGTGACGCCAAACTGCCGGATTCTTCCCCAACCACGGACTCCGAACCGCCTGCACCCGTGCCTATCGAATCCGACTGGGCGCCGATCATGGAGTTCACCTCCGCGGATATCTTTCAGCACTCGCCCTTCGGTGACATACTGAACTCATTAAGGTCTCTCTCCTTGTCAGGGGAGTCCTGGTCGAACTATGTCCGGCAGGATTGGGATGCGGATGACGAAGAAATTCGCCGCCCACCCACCACCCACTTAGTAGCCACTGTCGACAATTTGACCGACATGCTCGACTTCGACTCCGAAGACATCGACGGTATGGACGAAGATGCAAGAGACGAACAAGAACCACTGCCCACAGGGCACTAGACGGCCACCTCATCATCATATGATATATATATATACATGGTGGACACACCCAAAGAAGGCACTGGCGACGGGACAGCGGAGGATGACCCCTCCAAGAAGCAACCCAAGCGCCAACGTCAGCGGCGCCGCTCTAAGTCTCGCCAAGACAAAAGCGGTGATACCGGCACAGGAGATAATAGCACTGCACTCCGGACAGTGCCGAAGATGATGACAATCCCCTCTAGCAAGATTTAGAGCAGGAGGATGGAGAAGCCAGCCCTCCCGAGAGAGCGGCAGATGGAGAGGCAGAGGATGATAATTACATGCCTCCCTCTAAAGACGAGGCAAGCCTCGACGATGACTAATTTGTCGTGCCTGAGGATCCCGTCGAGCAAGAGCGCTTCAAGCGCCGGCTTATGGCCACGGCAAATAGCCTTAAGAAAAAGCAACAGCAGCTTCAAGTTGATCAAGATTTGCTAGCTGACAGATGGACTGAAGTCCTTGCGGCAGAGGAATATGAACTCGAACGCCCCTCCAAGAGTTACCCAAAACGTAGGTTGCTACCCCGACTGGAGGAGGAAGCATTAAAACCTACATCTCCAGCGTATGACGCGGCTGATCGGCCACCTCGTGGCCGCGACAGAGAGGCATTTCAGCCAAAAGCTCAGCCCTCACCCCGACGCCACTCAAATAAAAATGTCAAGGCACGGGGAAACACGCTAGACCTGCGAGATGTATTGGAGGACAAAGCAAAACACACAAGATCAATCTACGGATCATGAGGGCGCGCCACTACGCGAGACGATAACCATCACGCCGGATACAGTAAAAGTAAATCCGGCCGGGCCGAACACAGCAGACAAGACTCATTTGAGCTGCGTCGTGATATAGCCCAGTACAGAGGCGCCGCACACCCCCTATGCTTCACAGACGAAGTAATGGATCACCAAATCCTAGAAGGTTTCAAACCTGTAAATATCGAATCATGCAACGGCACAACAGATCCTGCGGTATGGATCGAGGACTTCCTCCTGCACATCCACATGGCCCGCGGTGACGATCTACACGCCAGCAAATACCTCCCACTCAAACTCAAAGGACCAGCTCGGCATTGGCTCAACAGCCTGCCATCAGAATCCATTGGTTGTTGGGAAGATCTGGAAGCCGCATTCCTCGACAACTTCCAGGGCACTTATGTGCGACCACCAGATGCCGATGACTTGAGCCACATAATTCAGCAGCCAGAGGAATCGGCCAGGCAATTCTGGACACGGTTCCTGACAAAGAAAAATCAAATCGTCGACTGTCCAGATGCGGAGGCCCTAGCAGCTTTCAAGCACAACATCCGCGACGAGTAGCTCGCCCGGCACCTTGGCCAAGAAAAGCCGAAATCTATGGCAGCCCTCACGATACTCATGACCCGCTTTTGCGCGGGAGAGGACAGCTGGCTGGCTCGAAGCAATAACATCGAATACCAAGGATAGCAATGGCAGGTCACATCACAACAAACACAAGCGCCGCACCAACAGTGACAATAACGAGGATACGGCAGTCAATGCCGGATTTAGAGGCTCTAAACCTGATCAGCGGAAAAAGCCATTCAAAAGAAGCACTCCGGGCCCATCTAGTTTGAACCGTATACTCGATCGCTCGTGTCAAATACATGGCACCCCCGACAAGCCAGCCAACCACACCAATAGGGAATGTTGGGTGTTCAAGCAGGCCGGCAAGTTAATGTCGAAAACAAAGATAAGGGGTTACATAGCGATGACGAGGAGGAGCCCCGGCTGCCGAACACCGGAGGACAGAAGAGGTTCCCCCCACAAGTGCGGATGGTGAACATGATATACGCAACCCACATCCCCAAGAGGGAGCGGAAGTGTGCGCTAAGGGACATATATGCGTTGGAGCCAGTCGCCCCAAAGTTCAACCCATGGTCCTCCTGTCCGATCACCTTCGATCGCAGGGACCACCCCACTAGTATCCGTCATGGCAGATTCGCCGCACTGGTCCTAGACTCAATCATCGACGGATTTCACCACACTCGAGTCCTTATGGACAGCGGCAGCAGCCTGAACCTGCTTTATCAGGACACAGTGCGCAAAATGGGTATAGACCCCTCAAGGATCAAACCCACAAAAACGACCTTCAAAAGCGTCATACCAGGTGTAGAGGCCCATTGCACAGGCTCAGTCACACTGGAAGTGGTCTTCGGATCCCCGGATAACTTCCGAAGCGAGGAGTTAATCTTCGATATAGTCCCGTTCCGCAGTGGCTAACACGCACTGCTCGGGCGAACCGCATTTGCGAGATTCAATGCGGTACCACATTATGCATACCTCAAGCTCAAGATGCCAGGACCTCGGGGGGTCATCACAGTCAATGGAAACACAGAGCTCTCTCTCTCTCTCTCCGCACGGAGGAGCACACTACGGCCCTCGCAACAGAAGCACAAAGCAACCTCTTTAGGCAATCCACCAGTTCGGTGATTAAACACCCGGACACTATCAAGCGCGCCCGGAGTAATCTGCAACAAGACCGCCTGGCACGTTCCGAGCTCGCATAGCAATGCGGCCCCCACCCTAGTCCCATCCAAATGGAGAAATCCATGCCACGCATACATAATTATGCATTGAAAATACCATGGACATAGGTGGGGGGCACGACTACGTCACGCCCCAAAACACGGCTCAACCGCACTAGGGGCTTCCCGCTTTGTTATTTTTTCTCTCTTTCAGGACTTCACTCTCTGGAAACCCCGTCCGGCAGTATGATTGTCGGACACACGATACAACAACCAAGGAGGCAGAAAGCTGCGTCGCACCATGGAATTCCCAGGTGGTCTCTGGTAACGAGTGAAATACCTGCTTTAAATACCATTCCTCAGCTTGCCCTTGGAGGGGACATGTCAAATAGTCCTACTTTTTGCTTATCGCACTACTTGTATGATTCTGCTTCGATGCACCTTTTTGAATAAACAATGCATAGCACTAGACTATTACCGCATTCTCTATTCTTATATATATATATATGTTCATTCATGACATTCAACACCCGTACACTCTGGTATGGCCAATACGCCAGGGGCTTAAGCATACCCCTTAATACGGCGTGAGAAGTCCGAACACTTTCGACAGTGCGGCACCCCGAACTTATAGCGTTATATGCATCAGCTCCGAATCATGTCTTGGGTCAATAGTTGGGTTTGCCCGGCTCCCATGTTTTGGTACCTTACGTTCCGCTATATCGGCTAAGGTAGCACTAGGAGAACTACTGCGATTGTGCCCCGGTTCATCTGGGCAAGCACCTCAGTAGAGAAAGCTAAAATTGACTGTCATGATAAGGCGAGAGCTGGTCGCTGTTCGAGAGGTCTCGAGTCCCTAAAGACTTATGCCGCTTAGGGCGAGGAGTCGGCTTTGTCCGGCTTAGGCGTGTATAGCGCCCCGAATTCGGCCTTCCGAATACTAGGGGCTTCGCCAAAATTTAAAATTATAGAGTTCTATGGCTAAGTGAGAGTGATAAAGCATTATAGTTCGATTGCCTTGTTCGTTGTGCTGAGCACCTCCCTCAAAGGACCCAACAATGGGAAAATGAGTGCTCAGATTTATCCCGAACACCCCAGCACTCGTGGCATGGGGGCAGAAGCCGACGACTAGCCATCTCTCAGATTTGATAAACAGCCGCACAGAAGGTAATATTTTAAATTCAAACAAGCGTTGCATAGCGCACATGAACAAGTTTTCATAATACAGGATCACACGAGCAAGTTCATTCAAAAATTACATCCTTCGCACACTCGTCCGCCACAAGACGGGCACCCTTCAGGACACCCTCATAATACATTTCTGGGTGGCGATGCTCCTTGCCCTGCGGTGGGCCCCCCTTCACCAGCTTCTCGGCGTCCATCTTAGCCCAGTGCACCTTCGCACGGGCAAAAGCCCGGCGTGCACCTTCGATGCAGACGGACCGCTTTATGACTTCCAGCCATGGGCAGGCATCCACAAGCCGCCTCACTAGGCTGAAGTAGCTGTTGGGAAGGGAGTCACCGGGCCACATCCATACTATAAGGCCCCTCATGGCCTGTTTGGCCGCCTTGTGCAGCTCGACCAGTTGCTTCAGCTGGTCGCTCACAGGCATCAGGTGTTCGGTCCCAGTATACTGAGACCAGAACAACTTCTCCATCGAGCTTCCCTCCTCGGCCTGGTAGTACTTTGCGGCATCTGACATGCTGCGGGGCAAATCTGTGAATGCTCCTGGAGAGCTCCGGACTCAGGTAAGTAACAAGTAATTTACTTTCACATGCTTGCTTTGCATAATGAATGCCTTACCCGCCGCTATCTTTCTCATTGCCTCAATTTCCTGGAGGGCCTTTTGGGCTTCAGCCTTGGCACGCTTGGTACTCTCAAGGGCCGCGGCAAGCTCGGACTCTCGTGTCTTCGAGTCAAGCTCCAAAGTCTCGTGCTTCTTCACGAGTGCCTGGAGCTCTTGCTGCACCTCGCCCACCCGTGCCTCTTGTTTCTCCCGCTCGGTGCGCTCCTTGGCTGCTTTGTTTTCGGCCTCTGACAGCGCTCGCTTCAGGGTCACCACTTTGGTCGTGGCCCCTAGCACATCCATGATGATCCTATCATTTTGCAACCACATCTTATATATACATATATATATATATATATATATATATATATTATAGACAAGGTATTACTTACCTTTGTTCTCCTCGAGTTGCCTCTTGGCAAGGCCGAGTTCTTTCTCGGGCCGCTCGAGGTTCTGCTTCAGTGCGACGACCTCCGCAGTCAGTGCGGCAGAGGTCAGCAGCGAAGCCTGCATACGCATATAGACATACTTGTATTAGACTCCTGCAGATATTATTTGATCCTCTATTCGGCTTTTGTTTGTGAACACCAAACAGAGCATCAGGGGCTACTGTATATGCGGTAATATTTTCCTATATTTTAAATACTTACCTCATAGCCTGTTAGAAGGCTGGCACAGGCTTCAGTTAGTCCGCTCTTGGCAGACTGAACCTTCTTGATCACCGCACTCATAATAGTGCGGTGCTCTTCGTCGATGGAAGCGCCGCGGAGCGCTCCCAGCAGGTTGTCCGGTGCCTCTGGATAGACAGAGGTCACCGGCACGGGCGGCTTGCCTCTCTTGGCAGGGGGGTCGCCTGCCGGAGTCCAGAACCACTGGAGGTTCCGGCGCGGTGTTCGGCTGAGGGCCGAACTTGGAGCCCTTGGGAGTGTTGCTCCCTTTGCGCCTGGAGTCCGATAGGTCGCCTTGAGGCGCCTCCAGGACTATCTCCCCCCGGCTCGGTGCCCCTTGAGACAATACCTCGACATTGTCCGTAGGGCGAGGAGAGGAGGCAGTTGGAAGTGATTCGCTATTCATATCCGACGAGTCCAAGGAACCGTCCGACAAGGATACGTTGATACGGGCTCGGGGCGGACTGCATAATCATATTCGACGTTAGGAGAAGCAGTGCAACAAAAGTATGCTATGAGTTACTCTGGTATCCGAATACTTACGACTTCGCCAGGGGCTTGGCCCTGAGTAACCACTCACCTTCGTTGTCGGTGGCGGTGGTGGACCAGTCCGGAAGGAGAGTCCTTCCCTTCTTGGACCCTCCTGCCTCCCCGGTTGGGGCGGCCTTCCTTTTCTTATCTCCCCCGGTTGGTGGGGGGAATCTTCATCTTCCTCCTCCTCGTTTTCATGGCAGGAGTGCATCTCGGAGTTATCGGACGATGAGTCTGATACCGCCTGGCGCCGAGAACTCTTTCGGGTTCCCGTGGCCTTCTTCTTGATCTTCTTCTCCGGCAGCTCATAAGGAGCCGGAGTCCGCATCTCCATCAGGAGAGCGTCCGTAGGGTCTTCGGGCAGAGGGGTCGGATAGTCAATCTGCTCCGATGTCTCCACCCAGTCCAGTCAAAGGCATGGGAGCTCAGAACCCGCACATGGTTAAACTATGGAAAATAAATACCCTACGAGGTGTACAAAACTTACCGGATTCACAGGGTGCGTCGCGCTTAGCCCCCGGTCCTCGATAAGGGGAGGGGGGACCTCGGCGCCCTTGAACAGCACCTTCCAGACGTCCTTATGCATCATGTCGAAGAGCTCGCGTAGAGTCTGGTGCTGGGCCGGGTCGAACTCCCATAAGTTGAAAGCCCGTTGTCGGTGTCAAAACCGGCGGATCTTGGGTAGGGGGTCCCGAACTGTGCGTCTAGGCCGGATGGTAACAGGAGACAGGGGACACTTTGTTTTACCCAGGTTCGGGCCCTCTCGATGGAGGTAATACCCTACTCCTCCTTGATTAATATTGATGATATGGGTAGTACAAGAGTAGATCTACCACGAGATCAAGGAGGCTAAACCCTAGAAGCTAGCCTATGGTATGATTGTTGTGTATGGAGTTGATTGCCTACGGACTACAACCCTCCGGTTTATATAGACACTGGATAGGGTTAGGGTTACACAGAGTCGGTTACAATGGTAGGAGATCTTGAATATCGCATCGCCAAGCTTGCCTTCCACACCAAGGAAAGTCCCATCCGGATAAGGGACGAAGTCTTCAATCTTGTATCTTCATAGTCCAGGAGTCCGGCTGAAGGTATAGTCCGGCTACCCGAACACACCCTAATCCAGGACTCCCTCAGTAGCCCCTGAACCAGGCTTCAATGACGACGAGTCCGGCGCGCAAATTGTCTTCGGCATTGCAAGGCGGGTTCCTCCTCCAAGTCCTTCATAGAAGATTTGTAAACACCAAGAGTAGTGTCCGGTTCTGCAAAATAAGTTTCCACATATTGCCATGGAGAGAATAATATTGACACAAATCAAATCTGCTGACGTATTCCGCAGTGCGCTATCACACTACGGCCAAGTCCTTTACTCGAATCGTTTTTACTTTTCCACCTCAGCATGTTTGGCGAGGCGGTTTCCTTGGCGCGTCTTGTCAAAGCAGAGATCGTGTGCCCTTTTTACGGGATTCTCATCAATACGGACGTGGGTAACCCAATCGTGCCTGTTAGCATGTTTTCTCGATTAAAGGTGAGTCCCAAACGGTTACGGGGAGGGCTCCTGGTATTCAACCTCTTATAAAGAGACCAAGGCCTCACTCCTTTTTCCAATCTCAAACGAGTTCGCCCGTCGCCTCAAGTTCCAACACCCCAGGCTCCAGATTCCAGGGGCTTCGGACCTTCGACAATGTCCGGTCCTGACCTTCAAGGCCGATGGATGCCCTCCTCCGTCACGGAGAAGGATGTGCTAAAGTTGAGAGAAGCTAAGTTCTTGACCGCCGAAATTCCGCATACGTTGCCTGCTCAAGGGCAGGCTATTCCCAGTCCCCAGCCCGGTGAGAATGTAGTGTTCATGTCTCACTTCCTTCGGGGGTTAGGCTTCCCGATGGATCCCTTCGTGAGGGGGCTGCTATTTTATTACGGGCTGGAATTTCATGACTTAGCTCCGGAGTCCATCCTCCATATCTCCTCATTCATCATTATGTGCGAAGCATTCCTCCGTGTTACTCCTCACTTCGGATTATGGCTCAAGACTTTTGGATTGGAGCCGAAGATGATCGAGGGACGGCACGCAGAGTGCGGAGGCGCTGTCATAAGTAAGAATGCTGATGCTCCAAGGCCCGAGGGCTCCTTTCAAGAAGAGCTCGGCTTGTGGCAACGAGAATGGTTCTATATCACCGCTCCCAGGAGCGCCAAGTGGGCGGCACCTCCTGCCATTCGCTCGAGTCCCCCATCACGGCTAGTGTCATGGGTCAACAAAGGATTAGATTGGGGTTTGCCCAAAGACGTGCCCCTGTTACAGGGCCGAATAAAGGATCTCTTGGAAAGAGACCTCAGTTTGGTCAAGGTGATGCAGGTCATGCTGATTCGCCGAATATTGCCTGGCAAACATCGCCCCCTTCGCCTATGGGAGTTTAATCCAGAGGGACCGCGAGCTCTCCAGAATTTTATGGGCGCAACGCCCGCGGAGATGCATAGAATGTTCTTCGGATCACAAGAGATGTGTCTGGATTTAACCGAGGACGCTGGCCTAAGCTGCAATCGCCCGGATACTCAAGTAAGCAACCCCGTGCCCGGACCTTCTATCCATATAATTGTCATAAATTTGCCCCTAAAAGAGCCGTCCTTTTAAACAGGAGTGGATAACAAAGGCAAAGCTGATCAGGTGTCCGGCTCCCCTTCCTGAAACTAGGCCGGATCCCGTGCTGGTCAGGATGTTGGAGATAATGCCTTTGGAGGGGGAGGACAAGGAAGCTATGGCCTCCTCGAAGGAGGCTGTTCCGAAGGGAGGAACCGACAATTCCTCTCCCAAGGGGAAGAAGAGAGCCGCCTCTGATGACCCAGAGACCATGGCCTCGAAACGGGGGAGAAAATCCTCGTCAGAGGGTCCGATGCCGGGGAGTTCCTCGGCCGGACTACGCCCTTAAGGGGATCAGCCCTCCGGCGAGCCGTAAGTAGAGAGAGGTTTTCCTTTTGAGGGATGAGAGAAATCCTTGATTTATATCTGAGAAGACTAACCGAAATTTTACCTTATAGCTCGGACCTCAGCCCTTCTCAGCAGAGCTCGTCTTCGGGGGATCTTCTTCCGGAGATGATGGAGAGCGGGACACCTCCCCCTGCCGTACCGCCTAGCGAGGCGGGCGACCCTGAGGTGTCGTCGCGAAGGGTTTCTCCGAATCCGGCAGGGGCGGAAGATAACTATGTGGCCCCACAAGGCTCTCCGTGTCCGGCCTTTCAAAGAGGCCATAGGACAAGTCCGACACTGTCTGGTGCTCGGCCAGAGGAGCTGAAGATTCTGCTGGGGCGAGCTTCTATCTCAGAGGAGCACCGAGCATTGATGGGCACGGTGATTGAAAGGATTTCATCCGCAGAAAGCGGATTGCATGAGGCCGTCAAAAGTTTACTGACGGGTTTTGAGGTACGTTAGATAATGTACACTTTTGTCAGTTGCACATAAGTAAGATGCGCCCTGTGTAGATAGTAGCCCCTGAGACTCTGCGCGTTGTCAAGAAATGACGGCACGCAGAGGATCATAATCCCAGGTCTAAGATGTCGCCTTTGAATGTAGGTGGCGAGGTGTCCGGAATCAAGCCGAACTGATGATGTTGCCGAACTAAAGCGGCAACTGGACGTGGCAGATGCCGACATCGCGCTTGTCAACAAGCGGCTTGATGAGGCTCAAGGTATGTAATTCTTCGGGCGGCATCAGGTAAGAGGAGCTTCATGCCAGTGTCTTACAATGTGTGTGCTTGACGCAGATGGTACGGCCGCCATGGAGAATCTTAGGGCAGAACTTGCCCAAGCTAAGGAGCAAGCCAGAAAAAGCGATGCGGCTGCCAAAAAGGCCCTTGAAGAGCTGAGAGCCGAACAGGATGCTCACTGCCGAAGCAAAGACGAGATGGCCGAGATGGCCGAGAAGTTAAAGAGCGCTGCAGACCGTTGCAAACTTCTTGAGAAAGAAGACCGGGCGAGACAGATGGACTTAGAGAAGGTCGTTGCCGATGCCAAGGACGCTCGCTCTGCGATGAGAGCTGTGAAAGAGGAGCTGCGTCAAGCCGAACAGATTGCGGCTGGAAAGCCCTTTATGCTGCGGAGGAGGGTTTGTGATCCGAAGTTTGCTCCGTTGGACCGGATGTGGAGTGTGGAGGACACCTATCTGGATTTGGCAGCAAGTGTTGCTGATGCGACCGAACACTTTCGAGATCTGGAAGATCGCAAAGTGGAAAAGCTTTTCTGGTCACAGTTCCACAATCCAGAGCGTCCACTGGCAGTGGACGATCGCCTGGCTCAATGGGCCAAGATGAATAGATTGTCCGGACTCGCCATGAAGTACGTCATGGGTCATCTATGGCCTGGGAGATCGGAGCCGAAGAGTTATTTCAGCTTGGTGCAGCAATTCCTTGACACGGTGCCGCGTATAGATGCAATGAAGAGGTCAGCATGCATAGAGGGCGCACGGATGGCTCTTGCCCGTGTTAAGACATATTGGGCAGAGATGGAGACCACCGTTGTTGCGTCCCGAGATTCGGACAAAAGCCGAGTACCCTCCGAGCACTATTTTCAGGAAGTTCTTGAAGGCGCTCGTGTAATAGAGACGTGCCTGAAAGATGCTATGTTATGATAGCATATGTAATTATAAAGTAATATTTTGATAAATTGTAGTGGCCTTTTTTATACTTGTGCCTCCAAGTATTGTTAACACCTTCTATGCGGCCGTTTTAAGATATATATATATATATATATATATATATATATATATATATATATATAGAATCTGAAAGATGGCAGTCGTTGGCTTCAGCCCCCACGCACATAGTGCGGGGGTGCTCGCAGAAGACGCATTTTCACACTTAACCCAACGTCTTGGTCCTACAAAGGAGGTGATAGCACAGCGGGCCAGGCAACCGGACTATAATGCTTTAACACTTTCACTTAGCCATAGGAGTTTGAAAATGAGACTCTTTAGGTAGCTCCTTGCTGGCAACTGCGCTCGTCCGAATTCGGGGCGCGTATGTGCCTGACCGGGAAGCGGACCTTCGTTAAAGCGGAGGAATCTGATAGATTCCGATCGGTCATCGAGTGGCTGACCAGTCTCACGCTACATCATGACAGTCAGTTTTCGGCTTTCTCTACTGAGGTGCTCGCCCTGGCCGAACCGGGGGCACAATCGCAGTAGTTCTCCTGGTGCTACCTTAGCCGATAGAGCGGAACGTAAGGTAGCCGAACTCAGGAGCCGGGCAACCCAACATTTGACCAAAGACATGATTCGGAGCTGATGCATATAATGCCAAAACTCGCGACGCCGAACACTCCCTAAGGTGTTCGGTCTTTATGAGTGCGGGCCAAACAACACTCTTTATTAAAAAAGCCCCTAGTGTCCAGGTATGTGCAAAAATTCTGACGTGGCCATATGCCAAGACGCCAGCCTCCTCCTTGGTTATATTAGAAAGAAGAAACCAGGGGATGTGTAGCAACAAGAGACAGTAAAAAAGGTTTACGCAGGGTCTTAATCTAAAAAGAATCCTTCAGGACGGGTCCCTACTGCACGTCTGCGCCTGTGTCTCCGTTGTGCCGTATCCTGGACAGGCGCCGCACGACGTTCATCTGTAAAAGAGAGGAACTGAGTTCAAAACGAGTCATGCCGAAAAAGTTTAAAATAAGCAAAGTATAAAGTAAGATATATAAGTTTGAGCTTTATTGTCTCTTATTGTATATGCGTGGAGCCCCTAGTGCGGGGGTATATGGCTTCTAGGCCTGCATCAATGATGATTTTGCACCGAACTCGTCTATCTGCGTTCTGGTCTTAAATGACCTAATTTGAAGTTTTTTGGCCGGTGAGGCCATTTTGCTGTGGGGCTCTCAAAGCGGCCGCACAGTCCTCTGCTTGGGGAGGCGCACTTTAATGCTTCCCCTTCAAAGATATGATGCCTCATGGACCGGGCATCTTAAGCATAAGAGATGCATAATGTGGTATTGCGTTAAAGCGAGCGAAAGCTTCGCGTCCCAGTAGTGCTTGATAGCGACTTAAGAACGGGACGATATGGAAGGTCAGCTTTTCGTGGCGGAGGTTATTGGCAGAGCCGAATGTGACTGTGAGCCAGAGAAAACCCATACAATGGGTGTCCGGACCAGGTATTACCCCTTGAAGGGAGGTTTTACTGCGGCGGATTCTTGCTGGGTTTATCCCCATGTGCTGGATTGTATCCTGATATATCAGGTTTAGTCCACTGCCGCCGTCCATAAGGACATTTGAAAACTTGAGTCCGCCGATTATTCGATCGAGTATCAAGGAAGTCCAGCCTACATTCTTGATATTCCTAGAATAATCTAGCCGATTGAAGATGATCGGTTTTGACAACCAGTGGCAGGACCCTTTGGGCCGTGTGGTGCGTACCTTTACAGGCACCGCACGTTTTGTTATGTGAAGTGAGTTCACTATTTTTACTTCTTGTGGGAAGTTCTTTTGTTTCCTGGTGTTCTGCTTTTGGGGTTCGTCCTCGTCTTCGCTTGGCGTGTCAAGCCCCTTGTGTTCGGCATTGAGTCTGCCGGATTGTTTGAAAACCGAACAGTCTCTGTGGGTATGGTTAGCAGGTTTCCCGGGAGTAATGTGTATCTGACATATCCTATCCAGGATTTTATTTAGGTTGGATGGATCGTCCCTGTTATCCTGGGGAGGCGATTTTTCCTGATTTTGTCGTGAGCCTTTGAATCCGGCATTGACTGCCATGCTCTTCGGACTTTTGTCCTTAGTCCAGCGACGGTCCTTGTTGCGTCGCGGTTTTCCGTTTCCATCCCTTGTTTCGGATGTACTTGGGTCGCTGGGGCTGCACCTTGCCAACCAGCTGTCCTCCCCTGCACAAAAGCGGGTCATGAGGCTTGTTAGTGCGGCCATTGTTCTTGGCTTTTCTTGGCCGGGGTGTCTAGCTAGCCATTCGTCTTGGATATTATGCCTGAAAGCTGCTAATGCTTCGGCGTCCGGACAGTCGACAATCTGATTCTTTTTAGTGAGGAATCTATTCCAGAACTGCCGAGCTGATTCTCCGGGTTATTGAGTTATGTGACTAAGATCGTCTGCATCCGGAGGACGGACATAGGCCCCTTGAAAGTTTGCTCGGAAAGCATCCTCGAGCTCTTCCCAGCTTCCAATTGTGTTTTCTGGAAGGCTTTTAAGCCAATGCCGGCCTGGCCCTTTAAGCTTAAGGGGTAGATATTTTATGGCATGGAGATCATCTCCTCTAGCCATGTGTATCTGGAGGATATAATCCTCGATCCAGACTCCAGGGTATGTTGTTCCATCATATGCCTCTATGTTTACGGGTTTGAATCCCTCTGGGAATTCATAGTCCAGGACCTCATCGGTGAAACATAGGGGGTGTGTGGCGCCCCTGTATTTGGGTGTGCCGGATTCTGATGATGGCTTCATAGCGTTGCTCACGAGAGCTTGCTTTATTGGCCCGTAAATGGACCTGACTGGGCCATGATGCGAATCCTTAAGAGGGTCGCATGCCGATTTAGGTGCGGCGTCGCTTGTCGCTTTATGGGGTCGTCTATCCGACCGTGTGGCTTTTTCATTTTTTGAATGCGAGGGCTCTAAGGCCTCTTCGTCGAATTCAGGCAGTAGCTTTCTTTTCGGATAGCTTTTAGTGCGGCGACTGTCGCCGTACTTATCTGTGGCATTGATTACCTTGATCCATCTGATCCGGAGTGCATCTTCCGCTGTTTTTAGCTTCTGCTTCTGCTTTTTTAGGCTACGTGCAGTTGCAACGAGCCTCTCGTGGAGATTCTTCTGCTTCATAAGTTTATTCAGTGTGAGGTCGGCTGGAATGTCGTTTTCGCCGGAGGAGGGATGTTTGGTTTCTCTATCCGTTTTTCCCTGTTCGGACGGTTGCTCTAAGGCCTGCTCATCGTCTACCGGCTCGTCCTGCTCTATGGCTGGGTTTTTGTCAAGGCGGGGCTTGGGTAGGCATTCACGCCGACGCTTTGATTGCTTTTTGGGGGGTCGATCTCGCGTCCCATCCCCTTTTTCCTTGTTGTCGCTTCCTTTAGGGGTATCCACCATGTACACATTGTGAGATGAGGTGGTTGTCCAATGCCCTATGGGCGTTGGTTCGTCGGTATCTCCTGCATTGTCATCCATGCTGTCGATGTCTCCAGAGTCGAAGTTGAGCACGTCGTTTAAATTGTCGACAGTGACTACCAGGTGGGTGGTGGGTGGGATTTGAATTTCTTCATCGTCCGTATCCCATCCTCGCCGACCGTAATCCGGCCAGGGCTCTCCTGATAAAGAGAGAGACTTTAGAGAATTCAGGATGTCGCCAAAGGGCGAGTGCTGAAAGATGTCCGCGACGGTGAACTCCATTATTGGCGCCCAATCAGGTTCGATCGGCAGGGACGCGAGGGGTTCGGAGTTCGGAGAGGAATCCGGCTCCTGGGAGTCACGGGCTGTGCGGAGTGCGGGGCTGGAGTTCGGCTCAATCGCCTCTGAGATCGCAGCCCCTGAGGAAGCGTCTAACCGCTTATCCTCGATCGGTGTAGTAGGCTCCGAATCAATGGTCGGAACCGATGCGTGTGCGGCCTCCAAGGCGCTGTTCGGTGGCAAAGCTATATCATGCCCATCGAGACAGTGCGGCGCTCTTGGCTGTGGCTCGAATCCATCGAAGATCAAGTCCCCACGGATGTCAGTCGTGTAGTTTAGGCTTCCAAACCTGACCTGATGGCCAGGGGCGTAGCTTTCGATCTGCTCAAGGTGGCCAAGCGAATTGGCCCGCAGTGCGAAGCCGCCGAAGAAGAAGATCTGTCCGGGGAGAAAAGTCTCACCCTGGACTGCATCATTGTTGATGATCGAAGGAGCCATCGGGCCTAAAAGCGACGACACAGAGGAACTCTCAATGAAAGCACCAATGTCGGTGTCAAAACCGGCGGATCTTGGGTAGGGGGTCCCGAACTGTGCGTCTAGGCCGGATGGTAACAGGAGACAGGGGACACTTTGTTTTACCCAGGTTCGGGCCCTCTCGATGGAGGTAATACCCTACTCCTGCTTGATTAATATTGATGATATGGGTAGTACAAGAGTAGATCTACCACGAGATCAAGGAGGCTAAACCCTAGAAGCTAGCCTATGGTATGATTGTTGTGGATGGAGTTGATTGCCTACGGACTACAACCCTCCGGTTTATATAGACACCGGATAGGGTTAGGGTTACACAGAGTCGGTTACAATGGTAGGAGATCTTGAATATCGCATCGCCAAGCTTGCCTTCCACGCCAAGGAAAGTCCCACCCAGACACGGGACGAAGTCTTCAATCTTGTATCTTCATAGTCCAGGAGTCCGGCTGAAGGTATAGTCCGGCTACCCGAACACCCCCTAATCCAGGACTCCCTCACCCTCGTTGACACGGGAGGATCCGGCAGAAGAGCATGACCTGGACTATGTTGAAAAGCTTGAGTTTCTTGCCTATCATGTTCTGGATACACTTCTGGAGTCCGTCCAGCTCCACCGATGAGCCCCAGGATAGGCCCTTCTCCTTCCAGGAAGTGAGCCGCATGGGGATTCCGGATCGAAACTCGGGGGCCGCCACCCAGTTGGTGCCGCGCAGCTTGGTGATGTAGAACCACCCCGATTGCCACCCCTTTATGGTCTCCATGTAGGAGCCCTCGAGCCATGTAATGTTGGGCATTTTGCCCACCATGGCTCCACCGCATTCCGCTTGTTGGCCGCCTACTACCTTCGGTTTGACATTGAAGGTCTTCAGCCACAGGCCGAAGTGGTCCGGACGCGGAGGAAAGCCTCGCACACGACGATGAACGCCGAGATGTTGAGGATGAACTTCGAAGCTAGATCATGGAAGTCCAGCCCATAATAGAACATAAGGCCGTGGACGAATGGATGGAGGGGAAACCCCAGTCCACGTACGAAGTGGGTGAGGAAAACCACCCTTTCGTAAGGTTCTGGGGTAGGGACGATCTTCCCCGCGGCTGGCAGCCGGTGCGCAATAT
Source organism: Triticum aestivum (assembly GCF_018294505.1). NCBI lineage: Eukaryota > Viridiplantae > Streptophyta > Magnoliopsida > Poales > Poaceae > Triticum > Triticum aestivum. The sequence continues at coordinate 565,286,418 of NC_057812.1, read as the reverse complement.
CTGCGGCTAAGTATCCGGCCCCGCGCAGCTTTTTGATGTCTCCCTCCATAATGGGGGAGACCATCCACTTGCCTCCCGCTCCGGACATGTTTGGAGAGGGTTCAGGAGAAGGATGTGGACTTGGGCGCTGGAGCTCGAGTGCACGAGAATGGATGAGCAAGGAGGAAGAAGGCGTGGGTAGAAAAAGGTGAACCCTTATCCCTTTATAAGGGCGGACTAAGCTATGCGCCCCCACCAGCCTGGTAAAACTCTCTTATCCCCCAAGCGCCGTAATTGATGGCACGGTTGGGTTACCCACATCCGTATTGACGGGAATCCCGTGATAAGGGGACACAATCTCTACTTCGACAAGACGTGCCAAGGAAACTGCCTCACGAAACACGCTGAGGTTGGTTATGAAAAACGATTCGATTGGTGACCTGGCTGTGGTGTGATGTCACACTGCGGAATGCATCAGCAGATTAGATTTGAGAAAATATTATTCTCTCTACGGTTGTATGTGGAACTTGTTTTGCAGAGCCGAACACGATCCTCATGTTCAAAATCTTCTATGAAGTATTCGGAGGAGGAACCCGCCTTGCAATGCCGAAGACAATCTGCGCGCCGGACTCATCGTCATTGAAGCCTGGTTCAGGGGCTACTGAGGGAGTCCTGGATTAGGGGGTATCCGGACAGCCGGATTGTATCCTTTGGCCGGACTGTTGGACTATGAAGATACAAGATTGAAGACTTCGTCCCGTGTCCGGATGGGACTCTCCTTGGCATGGAAGGAAAGCTTGGCAATTCATATGTGTATATCTCCTTCCTTGTAACCGACTCTGTGTAACCCTAGCCCCCTCCGGTGTCTATATAAACCGGAGGGTTTAGTCCGTAGGACCAACAACAGCAATCATACCATAGGCTAGCTTCTAGGGTTTAGCCTCCTCGATCTCGTGGTAGATCAACTCTTGTAATACTCATATCATTAAGATCAATCAAGCAGGAGTAGGGTTTTACCTCCATTGAGAGGGCCCGAACCTGGGTAAAAACATCGTGTCCCCCGTCTCCTATTACCATCCGCCTAGACGCACAGTTCGGGACCCCCTACCAGAGATCCGCCAGTTTTGACACCGACAGCCAGCTTCATCAACCTTACTGCCTCCATGATGATGTGTGAGTAGTTCCCTTAGGACCTATAGGTTCATGGCAGTAGGTAGATGGTTCTCTCTCTCTCTCTCTCTTGATCTTGATCTTCAATATATTGATCTTCTCTAAGATCAATCTGATGTAATCTTTTGTGGCGTGTTTATTGGGATTCAGTGAATTGTTGGTTTATGGCGAGATTATTCATTGAACTTTATTGATTCTCTTGAAGTTTTATCTCTTGTGTATTTTTATAGCTATCTATACTTTTTGATATGTGAGTCTTATTTGGCCAATTAGATGTGTAGGTCTTCAAAGGGAGTTGTGCATAGTAGTTTGTTCAATCTTGTTGTGATCTTGCCCTGTGTTAGGAGTAGCGAAGGCACATATTGTGTTGTTGCCACTAAGGATAAAATGATGGGGTTTGGTCACAATGATTGATATTTTCCTGTCTACATTATGCCATCTTGCCTATTGCATTACTATTTTTATCATGAAGTTAGTGCTTTGAGATGCATGCTGGATAGCGGTCTTGGGGTGGAGTTATAGTAATAGATACAGTTGAATTAACAGTCTACTTGTAACAGACGTAATGCCTGTGTGAGATTTTTGTCTACCACACACCATTTCTATGACTTCGAGAGAGATGCCACTAGTGAACCTATGCCCCCCGGGTCTATTCGCCGTCAATACAAAAGCCTCTACAATTGCTCTCTATTTTCTCTTTACTATTTTTGCCGCTTTGCCTATCACTATTTGCTTTTAATCTTGTAACTAGCAAGAACAAGGGGAGTGACGACCCCCTTGCCTTTGTTGGGTGCAAGCAATTGTTTTATTTGTGTGCGGGTCCTACTAAGGTTGTTAGTGTGGTGCCCCCTGCTCATTCGATGAACCTTGGTTATTAACTAAGAGAAATACTTTCTGATGTTGTGCTACATCACCTTTCCTCTTTGAGAAATCCAACAACTCCTACGGGAGTAGGAGAAGAAGTTTTGGCACCGTTGCCGAGGAGATATCATCTACCGAATCAGGTGCCTTCGCACAAACACTTTGCTTTTATTTTTTTATTTTTTTGTTTGTTGCCCTTTGCCTTTTTATTTTCCCTCTCTCTTCTTTGCCAAAAAATCCAAAATACCAAAAAAAACTTATGTTACTATTTCTGCGTTTGTGGCCATCATGGCTAGTTCTTCGCTTGTCGTTCCTAAGCGTGAGTTAAAAGTGCTTAATTTTAAACAAAGGGGCGGAGAGAGTTTAAAAGATGCTTGGCATATGATTTGCAATGCTCAAAATAGATCTACCCTAAGCAATCCACTATTGTTCTCCTCTGACATTTTTATGTTGGTGTTATTACTTGGTATAGATTTGTGCTTGACACTATTACTAGAGAAAAATTCTTGAGTGGCCATCATTTGGATGCTTTTAGTGCTATGAAAATTTAGTGGGATCACCACCTCTTAAATTTAATGAAACTGAATTAACACTGGAACACATTATGCAAAGATAGGATATCATTGAAAAATAAAATGCAAACTATTGAGAAATTTGAAATTTTGGATAAAAAGGTTCATAATCAAGTAACTAACTTAGGCTCTATGGTATGAAATGCTCTAAAATTGCTAAAAGAAAAGGAACCAATTACCGGTAGAGTAGAACAAAGTCTATAATTGATAAGTTGGAGGAAGTTACTAATGTTTTGGGTTCACCTTTTTCTTCCATAAAAACTAGTAAGGAACTCCCTACAAATAAAAATATGAAACTTTTTTGTCCAAAGATCCTAAGCTTAATAAGTGTTGGTAATATGCCCTAGAGGCAATAATATTGAATTATTACATTTCCATGTTCATAATTAAGAGTTTATATTTTGTGCTATAACTGCTATGATCCTGGAATATGCAATTCAGTGGAAAACTCATATGCATGCGTGGAATGATAAACGGCAAAATAAGATTCCTAGTCTTGCCCCTAAGACTAGCTCAAGTTTCGTTGGTGATCATGTTTTCCAGATCTTACGATATCGTTAAGAGTAACGATAATCCTAGAGTATGACGTTAGAAGAACGATCATATTGAATCGACCCAAACTTGTTTGTTATACTTTGAGATAGTATCATCAGAAGTCAATTGTTATAACAGGGATTGTTAACATGTGATTTAGTTCCTTAGACCATGAGACTATCATAGTCACTTCTTACTGTACGACAAACTTTGGGGTTGTTCAAACGTCATCCGTAACTAGGTGATCATAACGACAACTTACATGTTCATCGGAAAGTCTGACAAGGGACTATATAGCTCGAGAATGGGATTTTCTCCTTCGATGATGGAGGGATATTATTAGTGCCCTCTTGGTGTGACAACATCCATCATGTTTAACAGACATAGGTGACTATGTCACGGGGATGCCGGAGCATATCAACAAGAAAGAAGAACAAAACCTGTAACGATGTGTATGACTCAAGAGGATAAAAATACATCTCGGGTTTTGTAAAGTATCGTGAAGCAAAGGGAACATCACATGATAACCAAAGGTTCGCTCGAATGTCATCAGTGTACTCATAGGGATCGATATGGAAGTCCACGGTTCTGCTACCGGTCATTGAAAAATGGGTTTTGTTCATGTCTATGTTTTACCGAACCTACAGGGTCACAATGTTAAGGTAATCATCATCTACTAAGTGTTAGTAGGATGGGAGTAACAAGAATATATTTGTGAAATTATTTCATTAATATTTGAAAATAGTTTTGAGAGGAACCGAAAGCGTTTCGGGGTCACCGGAAGGGTTTAAAAGTTTATCGGGCAATACCGGTTATTACTGATAAATAATATATAGGTGAAAAATGTTCTGGAGATGTTAAATTAATAGAATGGTGTACCCAACATTTTCTTTTTGGGTATCCTATGAAGACGCACTACTCCGATTTGGGTTTGAGCTTATCAGGTTGAAACTTTTTCACATAAGCATTGCAACCTCAAACTTTAAGAAACGACAGCTTAGGTTTCTTGCCAAACCATAGTTCATATGGTGTCGTCTCAACGGATTTAGATGGTGCCCTATTTAACGTGAATGCAGCTATCTCTAATGCATAACCCCAAAACAATAGTGGTAGATCGGTAAGAGACACCATAGATCCCACCATATCTAATAAAGTACGGTTATGACGTTCGGACACACCATTACACTGTGGTGTTCCAGGTGGCGTGAGTAATGAAACTATTTCACATTGTTTTAACTGAAGGCCAAACTCTTAACTCAATATTTTACCTCTGCGATCATATTGTAGAAACTTTTATTTTCTTGTTACAATGATTCTCCACTTCACTCTGAAATTCTTTGAACTTTTCAAATGTTTCAGACTTGTGTTTCATTAAGTAGATATACCCATATCTGCTCAAATCATCTGTGAAGGTCAGAAAATAACGATACTTGCCGTGAGCCTTAACACTCATCGGACCGCATACATCAGTATGTATTATTTCCAATAAGTCAGTTGCTCGCTCCATTGTTCCGGAGAACAGAGTCTTAGTCATCTTGCCCATGAGGCATGGTTCGCAAGCATCAAGTGATTCCAAAAGTCCATCAGCATGGAGTTTCTTCATGCGCTTTACACCAATATGACCTAAACGGCAGTGCCACAAATAAGTTGCACTATCATTATTAACTTTGCATCTTTTGGTTTCAATATTATGAATATGTGTATCACTACGATCGAGATCCAACGAACCATTTTCATTGGGTGTGTAACCATATAAGGTTTTATTCATGTAAACAGAACAACAATTTATTCTCTTACTTAAATGAATAACCATATTGCAATAAACATGATCAAATCATATTCATGCTCAACGCAAACACCAAATAACACTTATTTAGGTTCAACACTAATCCCGAAAGTATAGGGAGTGTGCGATGATGATCATATCAATCTTGGAACCACTTCCAACACACATCGTCACTTCACCCTTAACTAGTCTCTGTTCATTCTGCAACTCCCGTTTCGAGTTACTACTCTTAGAAACTGAACCAGTATCAAATACCGAGGGGTTGCTACGAACACTAGTAAAATACACATGAATAATCTGTATATCAAATATACCTTTGTTCACTTTGCCATCCTTCTTATCCGCCAAATACTTGGGGCAGTTCCGGTTCCAGTGACCAGACCCTTTGCAGTAGAAGCACTTAGTCTCAGGCTTAGGACCAGACTTGGGCTTCTTCACTTGAGCAGCAATTTGCTTGTCGTTCTTCTTGAAGTTCCCCTTCTTCCCTTTGCCCTTTTCTTGAAACTAGTGGTCTTGTCTACCATCAACACTTGATATTTTTCTTGATTTCTACCTTCGTTGATTTCAGCATTACGAAGAGCATGGGAATCGTTTTCGTTATCCCTTGCATATCATAGTTCATCACGAAGTTCTACTAACTTGGTGATGGTGACTAGAGAATTCTGTCAATCACTATCTTATCTGGAAGATTAACTCCCACTTGATTCAAGCGATTGTAATACCCAGACAATCTGAGCACATGCTCACTGCTTGAGCTATTCTCCTTCATCTTTTTAGCTATAGAACTTGTTGGAGACTTCATATCTCTCAACTCGGGTATTTGCTTGAAATATTAACTTCAACTCCTGGAACATCTCATATGGTCCATGACATTCAAAACATCTTTGAAGTCCCGATTCTAAGCCGTTAAGCATGGTGCACTAAACTATCAAGTAGTCATCATATTGAGCTAGCCAAACGTTCATAATGTCTGCCTCTACTCCTGCAATAGGTCTGTCACCTAGCGGTGCATCAAAGACATAATTCTTCTGTGCAGCAATGAGGAGAATCCTTAGATCACGGATCCAATCCGCATCATTGCTACTAACATTTTTCAACATAATTTTTCTCTAGGAACACAATAAACTGGGAGCAACATCACGAGCTATTGATCTACAACATAGATATGCTAATACTATCAGGACTAAGTTCATGATAAATTAAAGTTCAATTAATCACATTACTTAAGAACTCCCACTTAGACTGACATCCCTCTAATCTTCTAAGTGATCACGTGATCCATATCAACTAAACCATGTCCGATCATCATGTGAGATGGAGTAGTATCAATTGTGAGCATCACTATGTTGATCATATCTACTATATGATTCATGCTCGACCTTTTGGTCTCCGTGTTCCCAGGCCATATCTGTTATATGCTAGGATCGTCAAGTTTAACCTGAGTATTCCGCGTGTGCAACTGTTTTGCACCCGTTGTATTTGAACGTAGAGCCTATCACACCCGATCATCACATGGTGTCTCAACACGAAGAACTTTCCCAACGGTGCATACTTAGGGAGAACACTTATACCTTGATAATTTAGTGAGAGATTATCTTATAAAGCTACCGCCGAACTAAGCAAAATAAGATGTATAAAAGATAAACATCACATGCAATCATAATATGTGACATGATATGGCCATCATCATCTTGTGCCTTTGATCTCCATCTCCAAAGCATCGTCATGATCTCCATCGTCACCGGCATGACACCGTGATCTCCATCATCTTGATCTATATCAATGTGTCGTCACATGGTTGTCTCGCCAACAATTGCTCTTGCAACTATTGCTATCGCATAGCGATAAAGTAAAGCAATTATTTGGCGTTTGCATCTTATGCAATAGAGAGATAACCATAAGGCTTTTGCCAGTTGCCGATAACTTCAACAAAACATGATCATCCCATACAACAACTTATATCTCATCACGTCTTGACCATATCACATCACAACATGCCCTGCAAAAACAAGTTAGACATCCTCTACTTTGTTGTTGCAAGTTTTACGTGGCTGCTACGGGCTGAGCAAGAACCGTTCTTACCTACGCATCAAAACCACAACGATAGTTTGTCAAGTTGGTGTTGTTTTAACCTTCACAAGGACCGGGCATAGCCACACTCGGTTCAACTAAAGTTGGAGAAACTGACACCCGCCAGCCAGCTGTGTGCAAAGCACGTCGGTAGAACTAGTCTCGCGTAAGCGTACGTGTAATGTCGGTCCGGGCCACTTCATCCAACAATACCGCCGAACCAAAGTATGACATGTTGGTAAGCAGTATGACTTATATCGCCCACAACTCACTTGTGTTCTACTCGTGCATATGACATCTACGCATAAAGCCTAGGCTCAGATGCCACTGTTGGAGAATGTAGTAATTTCAAAAAAATCCTACGCACATGCAAGATCATGGTGATGCATAGCAATGAGAGAGGAGAGTGTTGTCTACGTACCCTCGTAGACTGGCAACAGAAGCATTGACACAACATAGAGGAAGTAGTCGTACGTCTTCCCGATCCGACCGATCCAAGTACCGAACGTACGGCACCTCCGAGTTCTGCACACGTTCAACTCGGTGACGACCCTCGAGCTCCGATCCAGCAAAGTGTTGAGGGAGAGTTTCGTCAGCACGACGGCGTGATGACGGTGATGATGTTCTACCGACGCAGGGCTTCGCTTAAGCACCGCTACGATATGACCGAGGTGGAATATGGTGGAAGGGGGCACCGCACACGGCTAAGGAACAATCACGAAGATCAACTTGTGTGCATTGGGGTGCCCCCTTGCCCCCGTATATAAAGGAGGGAGATGGGGAGGTGCGGCCAGCCCAAGGGGTGCGCCTGGAGGAGTCCTACTCCCACCGGGAGTAGGACTCCCCCCTCTTGCCTTGTTGGAAAAGGAAGGGGGAAGGGAGAAAGAGGAAAGGGGGGCGCCCCCCCCCCCTTCCTTGTCCTATTTAGACTAGGGGGGAGGGGGCGTGCGGCCTGCCCTGGCCGGCCCTCCTCTTCTCCCTTAGGGCCCATGTAGGCCCAATAACCCCAGGGGGGGTTCTGGTAACCCCCTGGTACTCCAGTAAAATCCCAATTTCACCCGGAACATTTCCGATATCCAAATATAGGCTTCCAATATATCAATATTTATGTCTCGAACATTTCGAGACTCCTCGTCATGTCCATGATCACATCCGGGACACCGAACAACCTTCGGTACATGAAAACACAAAAACCCTAATTACGATCGTCACCGAACTTTAAGCGTGCGGACCCTACGGGTTCGAGAACTATGTAGACATGACCGAGACACGTCTCTGGTCAGTAACCAATAGCGTAACCTGGATGCTCATATTGGCTCCTACATATTCTACGAAGATCTTTATCGGTCAGACCACATAACAATATACGTTGTTCCCTTTGTCATCGGTATGTTACTTGCCCGAGATTTGATCGTCGGTATCTCAATACCTAGTTCAATCTCGTTACCGGCAAGTCTCTTTACTCGTTCTGTAACACATCATCCCGCAACTAACTCATTAGTTGCAATGCTTGCAAGGCTTATAGTGATGTGCATTACCGAGAGGGCCCAGAGATACCTCTCCGACAATCGGAGTGACAAATCCTAATCTCGAAATACGCCAACCCAACAAGTACCTTCGGAGACACCTATAGAGCACCTTTATAATCACCTAGTTACGTTGTGATGTTTGGTAGCACACAAAGTGTTCCTTCGATAAACGGGAGTTGCATAATCTCATAGTGATAGGAACATGTATAAGTCATGAAGAAAGCAATAGCAACAAACTAAATGATCAAGTGCTATGCTAACGGAATGGGTCAAGTCAATCACATCATTCTCTAATGATGTGATCCCGTTAATCAAATGACAACTCATGACTATGGCTAGGAAACTTAACCATCTTTGTTTCAACGAGCTAGTCAAGTAGAGGCATACTAGTGACATACTGTTTGTCTATGTATTCACACATGTATTATGTTTCTGGTTAATACAATTCTAGCATGAATAATAAACATTTATCATGATATAAGGAAATAAATAATAACTTTATTATTGCCTCTAGGGCATATTTCCTTCACGGAGATGATGGTTAATGGCCCGGGCATCTTCGGCATGTTGTAGGCGTAGTGTGACGCTGCCATGAACTTGGCCAATGCCGGGCGGCCGAGGATCCCGTTGTAGGGCAAGGGGATCTTGGCCACGTCGAAGACGATCTTCTCCATCCTGTAGTTCAAGTCCCTTCCAAATGCACGGGTAGTGTGACCTTTCCCTTCGGCTGGCTCCTCCCCGGATTGACCCCTTGAAACGTGCCCATTTCCTCGAGGTCTCCATCAGGGATTTGCAACCTTTTGATCACGACAGGCGAGATCAGGTTCAGGCCGGCCCCGCTGTCAACCAACATCTTGTTCGCCCTGAGGTTGTGTATTGTTGGCGAGACCAACAATGGAAAACACCCGACTGTGGTAGTGCGGTCAGGGTGGTCCTCGGCGTCAAAGACGAGGGGCGTGTTGGACCACTTCAGTGGCTTCTGAGTGTTGAACAATGGCTCTGTTGCTGTAATCTCTCGCGCCCACTGCTTGAGTTGGCGGCGAGAGGTATGCAGCGAGGCGCCGCCATCGACGCACATGGCCTTCGTAGCCTTCTGGAACCCTTGCTCACCAGACTCGTCGTCCTCGTCATCTTCTTGTTTCTTGTTGCGGCCCCGGGCGGGCTTCTCTTGCTGGTTGTCCTTGCCGGGGCAGCCTCCTTAGCCGCCACGCTTCTTGTCGGATCTCTCAGCACCGTCCTAGTCCTTCTCCTTGTCCCGCCTTTCGTACTCAGCCTTTTGCTTCTCAGCAAGCAGCTCGACTTGTCGGTAGTTCTGGAGGTCGTGGCCCTTGGTGCGATGGATCTTGCAGTATTGCTTGCCGGAGCTTCCTGGCTTGTCGGTAGCAGCTAGGGCCTGGTGGGCAGCGCACCCGGTAATCTCCTTGCGGGGGGCGTCTGCCTTGACCTTCTTGCCAGCACCGATGTTGTCAGATCCCTCAACGGCAAGCACGGCCTTGCCTTTGCGTTTCATGTTGCGACGCTGACTCTTCTTCGTTGGAGTGGCGGCGTCTTCATCACTAGAGTTGGTTTCCACGCCGGCGTCTTTGCCGGGGTACTTCCTTCCCTCTTCAGCCCGGGCGCACCTATCGGTCAGAACGTAGAGCTCGGCCACATCCTTAACCTTGGTCATCGCCAGCTCCTCACGCATCTTGTGATTGTGTATGTTCTGGTGGAATGCGCTAATCACAGCGGCGGGATGAACGTCGGGGATGTTGTATTGCACCCGGCTGAATCTCTGGATGTACTTGCGTAGGGTTGAAAGCACAAGTGCTCCCTAGGTGGTTTTGATAATTGATGACAACATATCTCTTGTTGGACTAACATTTCTATCTAGCATGTTTCAGATAAGTTCAACAATGGAGTGGCATGGACTAAAGGTTGTGGGAACTCCTTCAAGATGCTAAGGACAAAGGATTGGCTAAAGCTTCAAGCTCAAGACTCTTCATTTTACATTTTAGTGATCCAAGATCACATTGAGTCCATAGGAAAAGCCAATGCTATCAAGGAGGGATGAGGTGTTGCTTAATGAGCCTCTTGCTTCATGTGCTTAATGATATGCTCCAAAATCCTCAGCTACTTTCCCACTTCCACATATGACCTAAACCCAAAGCCAAACTCGGACCTACCGATTATTCCTATCCGGCGCCACCGAGTTTCACCTGTCATAGCCACTGCCAGAAACCCTAATCAGTTCGGTCTCACCGATGGGATCTCGGTCTCACCGAGATGGGCTTGCAAATTCTCTGTTACCTATTGCAATATTTTTGGTCCCACTGAGATATGAAATCAGCCCCACCGAGTTTGCTTGGCCAACTCTTTGTTTCACTTATTACCCAAATCGGTCCCACCGAGTTTGAGTAATCGGTCAAACCGAGTTTTGGATTTACCCTAACCCTAGCACATCGGTCCCACCGAGTTGATCCAGTCGGTCCCACCGAAAATCTCTAACGGTCACTAGGTTTCCTATTTCAGTCTGACCGAGTTTGTTGATTCGGTCCCACCGAGATTGGTAAATCATGTGTAACTGTTGGATTTTGTGTGGAGGCTATATATACCCCTCCACCTCCTCTTCATTCGTAGAGAGAGCCATCAGACTAAGCCTACACTTCCAGCATCCTATTTCTGAGAGAGAACTACCTACTCATGTGTTGAGGCCAAGATATTCCATTCCTACCATATGAATCTTGATCTCTAGCTTTCCCCAAGTTGCTTTCCACTCAAACCTTCTTTCCACCAGATCCAAATCCTATGAGAGAGAGTTGAGTGTTGGGGAGACTATCATTTGAAGCACAAGAGCAAGGAGTTCATTACCTACACACCATTTGTTACTTCTTGGAGAGTGGTGTCTCCTAGATTGGCTAGGTGTTACTTGGGAGCCTCCGACAAGATTGTGGAGTTGAACCAAGGAGTTTGTAAGGGCAAGGAGATCGCCTACTTCGTGAAGATCTACCGCTAGTGAGGCAAGTCCTTCGTGGGCGATGGCCATGGTGGGATAGACAAGGTTGCTTCTTCGTGGACCCTTCGTGGGTGGTTGCTTCTTCGTGGACCCTTGATGGGTGGAGCCCTCCGTGGACTCGCGCAACCATTACCCTTCGTGGGTGGAGCCCTCCGTGGACTCGCGCAACCGTTACCCTTCGTGGGTTGAAGTCTCCATCAATGTGGATGTAGGATAGCACCACCTATCCGAACCACGGGAAAAACATCCGTGTCTCCAATTGCGTTTGAATTCTCCAAACCCTTCCCCTTACATTCTTGCAAGTTGCATGCTTTACATTCCGCTGCTCATATACTCTTTGCATGCTTGCTTGATATGTATTGTGTATGTTGAAATTGTGCCTAAAACTCCACTCAAACCAAAAAGGCCTAAAAATTGCAACTTTAGCACTAAGTGTCTAATCACCCCCCCCCCCCTCTAGACACATCTACTTCTAGATCCTACAAGGGTCTCCCCTTCCTTCTGGGGAATGATATGCAGATCATTGTCCTGGCCATGAGCTTGGTGGGCCCCTGTGAAGGCGCCAACGAACTCATGGCACAGATCTGACCAGGAAGAAATGGAATCCACTGACAAGTGCATCAACCAAGTCATCACATTGGGCTTGAGCGCCAGCGGGAAATAGTTGGCAAGCACCTTGTCGTCACGAGCCCCAGCGGCCTGCATCGCGATGGTGTAGATGCTGAGGAACTCGGACGGATGGGTCTTGCCAGTGTGCTTCTCGCCGACGTCGGGCTTGAACATGCGGTGGGACGGCCACTCGAACTGCCTTGGCTCACGGGTAAAAGCCGGGCAGCCCACCTCGTAAGGTAGGCCACCGGGGCCCCCCGGTGCCGGGTGGTCGATAGCGGGTTCCGCCCGCTTGTCCGACTGGCAGCGCGTTTCACGCTGGCGCTCGACAGTGGTTCGAGCGTCTTCATGAACTCGCTCTCGAAGGACCCGGCGCTGGTCGCGGAGGGTCCGCGGGTCGGACGACGCTATGGAGATGTTATCACAAGCGTCATCACGACGGGCCGACATCCGCGGCGGCTGGTGAGGAGGAGGAGAGTGCACGGTGGCCGCAGCTCCCCCGGTCCTCCTAGTGCCAGCATGTGGTGGCTCGGTGGAGCGCCGGCCCGAGGGCCCCGTCGGTCGTGGATCGTCTTTGTTTGCGACAGCGACGAGGCTCCGGATGGTGGCCCTCCACTCATCGAGCTTCTTCGCAGCGGCAGGGAAGTCGAGGAGCAGCTGTGCGCGTGCCAAAGCTTCCGCTGGCGTGGGCAGCGGCGACAGTTGCATGGATCGCGGCGCGCTTCGACTTCTAACTACGTTAGAAGGAGCTCCATCACGACCCGGCGGCTGCGTGCCATTTTCGCCAGCACTTCGGCGAGCGTGCTGACCCTCCTCATTTTGTCGATGATGCAGAGGGCTCTTCCCACGATGGTGCCCAGGGTCACCATTGTGGTGACGCTGCTCGGCGCGCACACCATGGGAAGAACACGCCGTGGTCGCCGGTGTAGGCGTCCCGGAGGTCGCCGCGCCACCCGGAGTCGGCACAGCGACACCCCTGGAGGGCCCCGCGCCGCCTGCGGGGGCCCCAGCTCCGTCCTTGGATCCGGCGATGTGTAGCCGATCGTCTGGCGTGCGAACAACGCCGCTCACCAGGCTCCGACTGCCTGGGCGATGCTGGTGCTCACGGGCCACGGCCCGGGTCCTGTCTGTGACCAGTCCGCTGCTCGTCCGCACTGGCACGGGTCGCTTGGCTCCCAATGAATCGACCGTCGTGGCCATCTTCTTCTTAGGGGCCATGGCGACGAAGAATTGCTAGGCTAACTACTAGACCAGATTCTCACAATTGCGCCCCCTACCTGGCGCGCCAAAAGATGTCGGTGTGAAACGACACCGATCACAAGAATCCCTACTACGGTTGCCGGGGCGCAGGGTTGCGAGGAGAGCAGGGCTAGTAGACAGCACGAGGATCGTTTACCCAGGTTCGGGCCACAAGGATGCATAAAACCCTAGTCCTGCTTTGGTGGGTGTATTTCTGAGAGTTCTTGAGACCTCGAACTAGCTGTGGCTAGCATGTGGTTTCAACGAGCCGAATCCCTCTCCTTGCCGCCTCAGGCCTCCTTTTATAGGAAAAAGGGGTTGCCACGGTGGCACAAAGGAGGTGGAAAGGTCTACAGTGGCACGAGGTTATCCCTCGTATTACAAGACAATGTGCATTTAATGCACTGCTTAGGTGTCCTCTTGCTTTATCGGGGATGGGGGAGAGGCCCATCCCATCCGTCGCCGCTTCTCCTCGCTTCGACATGCGCCTCAGCCAAGGATGTGTGCGGTGCCATGTAGGCAGGCAGGCAGTTGAGTTTGCGTGGTGGTGGAGCCTTCACAAAGAACTGCATGCCGCCACGTAGGCACTTGATGAGTTGGCCTGGGAGCAGCATGTTGCAACGTAGGTGCCCGCCCAGCTGGTTGGGCTAGCAGCTGCATGCGAACGGCGATGGGAGCTTGGCTGACGTGGGCTTGGCGGTGGCCTTGTGGGCGTCTTTGGCGAGGGCCTTGCCGAGTGGCCCGGCGAGGGGTCTCACCATGGCGTGTTGTCGTCCCCGGCAAGGATCTTGCCGGGGGTCTGGTGGCCTTCCTTGGCGGGGATCCTGCTGAGGATCGTCGTCTTCTAATCTGATCCTGAATATGTCTTCACAAAGATCCGTATGCCACCGCAGGGGTGCCTTTCCGAGCCCTGGCCCTATGCTAATGACGGCACTGGGGGCCGTGGGCTCAAGGGTGGCTCGCCCTGTTGGCGTGGGGCGAGCTGTCCCGGCAAGAGTCTTGCCGGGGCCGCTGAGGCCACCCGGCAAGGGTCTTGTCGGGGGAACCTGCTTCATCCCTCTTCTCTTTATGGTCTTGGCCTTGGCGTTGATTTGATTGTCTTGGGCTTCGATCTTACCTTGGCTCACCTCCCTCGTTCTGCTTAGCGTGGCCGTGGGCGCGACTCTGACTGCCCGTGCACAGGGAAAGGGATACAAAGGTGCGCCCCTATTTTTGTACACCGACACTCTTGGATGCTCTAGACCATGACGCCTAACCGTTTAGAGGATGCACAGTCCTCAAAGGTAACAAGCATCGGTTCCACACAGGAACAATCTCTTTAGTGATGCTCAATCACTTTGGGTAGGTGTTTGGTTTAGGGTTTTTGGGGTTTTCCTCACTTGATGATTTTCGCTCAAAGTCCTCGGAGGATGGGATGCTCTCAATGACAAGTGTTAGTTTCTCGGGGAGCAGCCAACCAACTAGTTGTTGTAGGGGGCGGCTATTTATAGCCTAGGGACCAGCCCGACATGATAAGACATAAATGCCCTTCAATGATATGCCCGTTAGGTGGGTAGATATTTTTGGGACAGTTGGCACATAGCACAACAACGGTCGGAAATTTGACTATCAAATTCCTCAGGGCTATCATGTTCCTCACTTGTAGGCAATCTGCACTGGCGAATTCGTAACTCCTCAGTCAGAACAAATTCCTCAGAGACCAGAAGAACTTCGTTTCTGTCACTGAACAAATTGACTGAACTATATGAGATTTCCAATGGCTTCACTCGAAGGGATTGGTAGGTGTAGGATTTTGAGTTGAGCATCACTTGGAAACTTTTCCTTAGTTTTACCTCGACCCCCTTTAATAGAACGGTGTTTCCTATGACTCAAGAAAGAGAAAATGAAACTACAAAAACAAAAGTCTTCACGCTTCATGTTCCTCGTATGAATAACAAGTCTTCACGGTCACACCAATTTCTTCACTTTCAAAGTCTTCAGAAAGTCTTCAGAAATCCAAAGTGAAAGGACATGCGGTGCCCCCATGTGTGGTTTTGGTAATTGATGACATTCTCTATGGGCTAATGGTTGCATTGAGTTATATTTGAAGGATTTTTCCATAAGCATTTCTTGAAGTCCATGTGTTGGTTTCAACGAGTTTATGGGTTGACCAAGGTGCTATTAAGGAATTATCCAAAGATTGGTCATGTGAGTGTTGAGCTTATTGCAAGCATGTCTTGAAGAAGAAGGTTGTGTGATCATTCAAGGTTACCTTCAAGACATCATCCAAACGAATAGAGTTGGAAAGATTCAAGGTTGATCAAGACTAAGTCAAGAGTGAATCAAGTTGATCAACTCACAAAGAGTAGAAGATGTACCGAGAGGGATCAAGTGATCCCATGGTATGGTAAGCATTGTCCATTGCACTTTGTGTACTAACCCATGGTCTATGTGAGAGTCTATGTGGGGTTAGGTACGTGTCCATGGGCTTGCGTCAAGAGGATGATATCATACAACCCATGGGAAGGATGACATCAAGTGGTGATCATCATCAAGATTGTCGTGTGCAAGTTCAAGTGGATAATCACGAAGATATCAAGTGCTTGAAGCTTGCCATCCATTGTGGTGTCAATGGACTTGTGAAGATGTGCCGAAGAGTGGCTCACCCATAGTGGAGTATGGGGGAGCAATCATCTAGTCTCCATTGACCCAACGCAATCAAGAAAGGTGGTCTATCTTGAGGAGGACAAGATCGTCATCATCTAGCTCAAGTGGATCATGTGCAAGGCAAAGGTTTTCCCTTTATAGGTTTTCTATTTTACCGGTCTCATGGTGGTAGTTGGGAGACCGGGTTATAGGATCGATAGCCATACTATCAAGGGGGGCTCTCAAGTGAGTAGCTTGATCGTATCGTTCGTCGAGAGCTCAAACCATTGCATCCTTGCATAATGTTTCTTGGTTCTTGTTTGGTTCTCTTTGTGAGTCTTAGAGCTTATGGTCATCTTGATGACAAGCTTGAGTTCATCGAAAACGGAGTTTGCGTGCGTCTTCTATGATGTTTTCGGTGTTGGAGGTTTTACTGGTCTTATCCGAGGAAGGGTTCTCACCATTTTCTTTTGGGCCTTTTCTCATTTGCTTCTTATTGGTATTTCTATCAAGATTGTGTTAGCCCTTGTCACTAGCTTTCCAACAAACTTGGTTTTGCTGAATTCGGAGTCCGTTTGCAGAAGTTATGGTTGTTTTTGTAAAGGCTGCAACGGTACTACCGTGGCTAGAGCGGATGTAATTTTTTACTACCGCTCCCGAGCAGTACTACCGCGGCTCCTAAGCGGTAGTACCGCTTCGGACCAAAATCTCGTGTTTTGCTCAGTGGAAGTAGGCACGGAAGTATTTTTTTGTACCGCTCGCAAGCAGTAGTACCACTACCATTTGCGGTAGTACCGTGAGGTCGAGCCGTAGTACCGTGAGGTCGAGCGGTAGTACCGTGAGGACGAGCGGTAGTACCGCTCCGGCGGTCCTGCTGGCCTTTTGCCTCCTCGCTGTTGTTTTTCAAAGGGGTACTTCCGCCCTAGCGGTAGTACCGCTCCTTGGAGCGGTAGTACCGCTCTATGCGGGTTGTGAGCATAACGGTTGGATTTTTCCCCACCTATAAAAGGGGGTCTTCTTCCCCAATGAACCTTATCCTTTTTAGCTCGTGTTCTTCCCCCATTGTTGACCTTCTTCGAGCTTGCTAACTCTCTATCCCTCCAATGATTCTTGCTAGTTCTTGAGGGAAAAGAGAGAGGAGATCTAGATCCACGTTTCCACCAATCACTTTCTCCTCTAAGTGAGGGGAACCCCTAGGATCTAGATCTTGGAGTTCTTCATGTTCTTCTTTCGTTCTTCCTCTCATTTTCCTCCCTAGCATTAGTTGCTTTGGTGGGATTTGGGAGAGAAGGACTTGGGCACTCCGTGTGCCCTTGCCATTACATTTGGTGCATCGGTTTGAGTTCTCCACAGTGATACGTGGAAGTGAAGTTTGAGAAGCTTATTACTCTTGGGTGTTTGGTCACCCTAGAGCTTGTTCCTCTTGGGTGCCTTGGCGCCCTAGACGGTTGGTGGTGTTCGGAGCTCAATCATTGTGGTGTAAAGCTCCGGGCCAGCGTCAGGGTCTCCAATTAGGTTGTGGAGATCGCCCCGAGCAATTTGACGGGTGCCGGTGACCGCCCCCAAGGGTTACCAAAGTGTACGGGTTCGGTGACCGCCCCAAAGGGTTTCCATTTGTACGGGTTCGGTGACCGCCCTCAAGGGTCCCTTAGTGGAATCACGGCATCTTGCATTGTGCGAGGGCGTGAGGAGATTACGGTGGCCCTAGTGGCTTCTTGGGAAGCATTGTGCCTTCACACCGCTCCAAACGGAGATTAGCATCCGCAAGGGTGTGAACTTCGGGATACATCATCGTCTCCGCGTGCCTCGGTTATCTCTTACCCGAGCTCTTTACTTATGCACTTTACCTTGTGATAGCCATATTGGTTCTTGTCATATATCTTGCTATCACCTAGTAGTTTATCTTGCTTAGCATAAGTTGTTGGTGCTCATATGTGAGCCTAGTTGTTGTAGGTTTTGTGCTTGACAAATTAACCGCTAGGTTTATTCCGCATTTGTTCAAGCCTAAACCGTAATTATTTTAAAAGCGCCTATTCAACCCCCCCCCCCTCTAGGCGACATCCATGATCTTTCAATTGGTATCAGAGCCTCGTCTCTCTTTGTTAGGCTTAACCGCCTAGAGAGTAAAGATGTCGACTAGGGGATTAGGATTCTCTCACACTCTTAGTTTCAATGGCACAAATTTTGATGTTTGGGTAATTCGCATGCTTAATCTCTTTAGGGTCATGGACCAAATTTAGAGCGAATTGTAGATATGGGTTTTTCTCCTCCAAAGGATCCCCAAAGATTATCTTTAGAGGATGAGAAAAACTCTTATCTCAATGCTCAAGCTTCTAATGTGCTTTTCAATGCTTTGAGCAATGTAGTTATATTTCAACTCATGTCGTTCCGGGATGCTCATGAGTTGTGGACAAAGCTTCAAGATAAATATGGCGTGTCCAAGTTTTGTGGGGATGATTGTTCTCCCTCCACATCTGGCCGTATAGTCTTCTCAACTTCTTCTACTTCACCTACATGTGTCTTGCCACAAGGTAATGATATGGTGAGTAGTGTTGGTCATTGCAATGATGATAGTATGTTTATTGTGGATGATCCTTCATCACTATCTTATTGCAATGCTCCTTCTTTGGGCTTTAACACTTCGAGCACTCCAAATGTTTCACATGCTTGTGTTGATAGTCCTTGCATATCATGTAGAAATTTCTTGACTAAATCTCATGATGATATGTTTACTATGTCTTGTTGCCATGATAAAAGTGCATATATGTCCTCGAATTGTTGTGCTAACAATGTAGAGGAAACCCAACACCCCATGGAATAAGATGTGGTCTTGAATGGTGCTTCAACAGATCCTACATCATCATCTATTGCATTTTGCCTTATGGCCAAGGCTTCAAAGGTATCTCCCACTTTGAATCCCAATATATCTTGTGATGATGGCAAGAGTGATGATGATGTTGATTATGATGAAGAGAATGATAATGTTGCCTCCTTAAAAACTAAGGGGGAAATGATTTTTAAAGCTCTTCACAAAAATAAACTTGCTCATTCCAACTTCATGGAAATCATGTCTCTTGCCATTGAAGGCAAGAAATACATTGAGGAGTTGGAATCTCATCTAGAGGAGCATGAGGTCACCATTGAGAAAATGGGAGCTCATGAGCGTGATTACGCAAATGAGATCACAGAGCTATCTCAAGCTCTTGAACATGAACAGACCACATCCGAATCTCTTGAGGAGACCTTTGCTCTAGAATTATCTAGAATAAAAGAATCTCATGATAGAGCACTCGAGGTGGCCAATGATTTCAAAACTAAAAATGCTAAGCTTGAAGTTGCTCATGCTAGACTCCTTGAGGATTTTGAGCACCTCGAAAATGGCTCAAGGGTCATCAAGGGTGAGCTCATCAAACTCACCAAGTCTCATGCTCAACTTAAAGCTTCATATTCAAAAGAGCTTGCCAAGTTGTCTTCTCCTCTTGTTGCTAATGATGATGCTTGTGCTACTAACTCTATCTCTTGTGAAGCATCCATATTAAAGGAGAATGTTGAGCTAAGGGCTCAACTTGAGTTGCTATCTAGCAATTATGGGATGTTGGAAGAAAATCATGTAAACCTCACAAGCTCTCATGATGATCTTCTAGTATCCCATAATGTGCTAAAGATAGCTCATGAGGCCATGCTTGCTAAGGTAACATCTAGTGAGCCTCATGTGGATACTAGCACTACTTTTGGTCAAAATGCTATATTGCCTTGTGCTAGTCCTCGCGATTCATCAATGCATAACATTGGTACATCTTGTGATGAATTACTTTCCTTGCCTTGTTGCTCTAACAATGAAGCTTATACTTCCTCTAGTACTTGTGTTGAGACTAACCATGTAGAGAAAATCAAAGAGCTCAAGGCCCAAGTCACTTCTTTGAAGAAAGACTTGGAAAAGAGTCATGAAGGAAAATTCACACTCAACAATATCTTGAGTGTGCAAAAATCCCCCAATGACAAAGGTGGACTTGGATTCAACTCCAACAAGAAGAAGAAGTCCAAAGTGAACAAAAAGAAGGGCCAAGAACAAGTCAAGAATTCGGCCAAGATTGTTTGCTTCAAGTGCAAACTAGAAGGGCATCATGTTAGATCTTGCCCATTGAAGAAGAAGGCCATTAGTGACAAGCAACAAGGGAAGCGGCCACAAGTTCGATCTCATGCTCAACCACAAGTTGAAGAAAGTCCTCTTCCCAAGAATCCTCAAGCTAATGCTTCTCAAGTTGAGAAATCAAGTGAGAAGAAAGTGAAGAGTAGACGTTGCTACTTATGTCGTGAGAAAGGTCACCTCGCCTCTTCATGCACTAGTGGTAACTTATCCAACCCAATTATTATTGATGATATCTATTCTCTTGGGAAGGATAAGGTTGGCAATGTGTTTGCCAAAGTTGTTGGTACTCAAAGTGGTGTCAAGAAGAGAACCATTTGGGTAGCCAAGCCTATTGTGACTAACCTCTTAGGACCCAACTTGGTTGGGGACCAAGAAGCTCAAACTTGATCAATAGGTATTGTTGGAGGGCACTGGAGACTTGGCTACTTCATGAAGAATTAAGGGGACTTCATCATTCTAATTGTCTCAATCCAAGTTATTCGAATTATCAAGTTTCTATCTTATATCCAATGTTTCTACATAGGGTAACTCATGCTTAAAGTGTTTACATTGATAGTTACTTACCCCTTTGCATGTTTGGTTTTGTTCCTTGCATGTGTTTGTATATGTTGTGCTTCCAACTTGATTATCTTGTGCAATCAAGTATGTGTGTGTTGGTTTGCACATCATGTACGTGTGTGTCATGCATTGAGCCTTTTGCATCTTGTTCTTTTCTTAGTTGGCTCTTGTGAGAGATTAATGGAATATCCCATTATGGGGGAGTGATGTGCTTTGTGCACCTCACAATCCTATATATGTGTGTACATGAGTAATACCATCTAGTATTGATATTTCAAGATTATCTAGTCGCTATGTGGTATGTCTTCTCATGAGAAATTCAAATTCTATATTGTCCATTAATTATCTCGTGTTGGGTCGTTATTTTGCCTCTTGTTTATCTTTAATTGGTATCACATTATGGGGGAGTAATATGTTATGTGTATATTACTAGCCTAGAAAATGTGTACATTTGAGATATTGTCACCTAGAATTGATATTGTAAATTATCTTGTTCCTAGGTGGCATTTTAGCTCTACAAGTTGCAATTTGCTTTTTGTTTGGTGTGAAGATGATGTCGGATATCCTTGTTATCTACCACCGGGAATTATTTCCAAATACTTCTTGTCTTTTGACAATTGGTACTCACTTATGTGTGGTAGAAATTATTGATCATCTTTACATTGGCCTTTGCTTTTATTTGCTTTATCTCTTGCCTAGGATTGTGTCAACTCCCATTGTATTCCATACCACTTGTGGATCTTGTTAATTTCTTGACCTTGTCTAGTGTTTTCTAGATATAGTGAAAGTGGTGATCCCACCTCGTGCATTTTGTATTCAAATGCAAATTCTCTATAATGCACTAGTCTTGGGGGAGCTATCCTATTCTCTATAAAACACTCATCTTGTGATCCTTATCAAGTGTGTGTTTGTGGAAGGCAAGCCGTTTCTTTTTGGTGCTTTGTGCCATCATGAAACTTTGTAGAGGGCTTGGTTTGTTTGGAACCATTCTCTCTTTTGGGTGTTTGAGCATCCTAGACGGTTGAGGTCACCGCGAAGCCATAGTCCATTGTGGTGAAGCTTCGTGGTGTCGTTGGGAGCCTCCAATTGAGTTGTGGAGATTGCCCCAACCTTGTTTGTAAAGGTTTGGTGTGTGTGTTTGTGGAAGGCAAGCCGTTTCTTTTTGGTGCTTTGTGCCATCATGAAACTTTGTAGAGGGCTTGGTTTGTTTGGAAGCATTCTCTCTTTTGGGAGTTTGACATATTTATTTTTGAGTGTATCAATGGATATCTCATTCCTTGATGTATCTTTTATGGATATCCTCCAAGTGATGATTTATTCATTTGGTATCTTTTCTTCGCTTGGTATTTCTTTGTCTTTTGGTCTCGGTTCTTGAAAGTCTTGAGCATGCATATTTACTTCTTGTAGTTTCTTTGGCATGTTTTCTTTCTTTGACCCAATATATAGGGGGAACTCCACCAAGTCTCAAATTGGATGAGATGTGCATGAAATTCATTTTCATATCTATATGCACATATTTATGTGGAGTTTGTCCTATGTGTTGTTGGTTCTCTAACTCTTTGGTCCCAATGAGTTTGGGTACCATTTTGTTTGTGTTGTTGTTCTAGAACAAGTGGAGATGCATTGGATGCTCGGCTCACTCACAAGGAAGGTGTTGTCACCATGTGCTTATTGGAGTCAAGCTAGGATGATCAATGAACTACTTTGTACCTTCAATTGGTATCTAGTACATCCTTCCAATGTTATCTCGGTAACAAGTATCTTCATATACTTCATGCACACATTTCTTGCATCAACCTTCTGTAGGTTGTATCATGGCATGTTATCCATTCTTTCTTGTGATACTTGTTTCCTTTCTCAAAGCATCCCAACAATGATGTCTTGTTGCTAGTTGTGATGTCTTTGATGTTCGTGTGGCTGGAATTCATTTTTATACAATAAGACCATATCTAGCCATGTGTTATGCTCTCAAGCAAATATCTTATTGGTATATGTATGACTTCCTTTTGGATATCTTGTTCCTTCATGTTGTAACTATTTCGGGTGTACATCCTTCTTTGTATATATATATATATATATATATCATCATGATTTCATCTACCTAGAATCTTATACACTTGAGAGAAGTTGCATATCTAGATGATATCCTTTCTTTCACGTCCACCTTGTCTTTCTTATGTTATTTCTTTGGTGGCTCCGTGAAAGCTTTTACCTTGAGTGTGTGTCTTCTATCGTTGCATCTTGATGCACTCTTGTGTGGTGAACATTGTTTTCCTCATGCTTATCTTTACGAGGTTTTTGCCATCTTAATTGGCATCCCTCGTCTTGATGCGCCTTTCATCTTCTATCTTCACCGCGGGTTGTCACAAGCATAGGTTCTCTATATGCTTATTAGTAAGCTTGTGAACCCATTTGCTTGTTGTGTGTGGGAATGATAGGCCTTGCACTGTGTTGCCTCATTCTTTCAAGACTTTATTGATGCTTAATGCTCATCCGTACATTAGTCTTCTCAAGTGCATTGCCTTGACTCACACACATCATTTTGGTTGAGCCCATTCTTAAGTTGCCTCTTTCACTTATTGCTCAACCATGTGTTTGTTACATGTACTAGGCTTAGTTTCCTATATGTTCACTTGCACTTGTTGTAAGTTTCTATTGATTTTGGGGGAGCTATGATCCTATTTTGTGCACTTTGTTTCCAAATTCAAATATTCTTATGTGTGCACAAATCATGGCGAGCCTCTCTACTTTCTTTAGAACACTCATTTGCTCATATCATAACATCTTTTATTCATGTAGCTCGTAGGATCATTGGCCTAGTTGGTTCAATTGGTATCTTTTGATAGCTTGCTTCAATAGATATCTTTTGCTTGCTTGATTGCTTGTTTCTCTCTTTGTTATGTCTTTGTGGCATATCTTCCTTTTGCAATCTTTGGGACTCAATGTAGTTTGTCTTCCTCCAAGTATTTACCATTGGATGTGTGTATTGCATTCCGCTCTCTTGTTGAGAAATACACAATTTATGGAGGAACACAGGCCTTCTAAGCTTTTAGCCCATTTTGGCAATCGATGCCAATGGGGGAGAAGTTTTAGAGAGTTTTGTGGATAAGTTTAGAGAGTTGTCTCTTCTGGCTTTGGTTTGTTCCTAAGTATACGCATCTCCTACGCATGCATTATTGGTTGTTGCATTGCATGGAGATGCATAATTCCTTATATAAACTCTCTTGAAAGTGATTGTCATCAATTACCAAAATGGGGGAGATTGAAAGGACATGCGGTGCCCCCATGTGTGGTTTTGGTAATTGATGACATTCTCTATGGACTAATGGTTGCATTGAGTTATATTTGAAGGATTTTTCCATAAGCATTTCTTGAAGTCCATGTGTTGGTTTCAAGGAGTTTATGGGTTGACCAAGGTGCTATTAAGGAATTATCCAAAGATTGGTCATGTGAGTGTTGAGATTATTGCAAGCATGTCTTGAAGAAAAAGATTGTGTGATCATTCATGTTTACCTTCAAGACATCATCCAAACGAAGAGGGTTGGAAAGATTCAAGGTTGATCAAGACTAAGTCAAGAGTGAATCAAGTTGATCAACTCACAAAGAGTAGAAGATGTACCGAGAGGGATCAAGTGATCCCACGGTATGGTAAGCATTGTCCATTGCACTTTGTGTACTAACCCATGGTCTATGTGAGAGTCTATGTGGGGTTAGGTACGTGTCCATGGGCTTGCGTCAAGAGGATGATATCATACAACCCATGGGAAGGATGACATCAAGTGGTGATCGTCATCAAGATCGCCGTGTGCAAGTTCAAGTGGATAATCACGAAGATATCAAGTGCTTGAAGCTTGTCATCCATTGTGGTGTCAATGGACTTGTGAAGATGTGCCGAAGAGTGGCTCACCCGTAGTGGAGTATGGGGGAGCAATCATCTAGTCTCCATTGACCCAACGCAATCAAGAAAGGTGGTCCATCTTGAGGAGGACAAGATCGTCATCATCTAGCTCAAGTGGATCATGTGCAACGCAAAGGTTTTCCCTTGATAGTTTTTCTATTTTACCGGTGTCATGGTGGTAGTTGGGAGACCGAGTTATAGGATCGATAGCCGTACTATCAAGGGGGGCTCTCAAGTGAGTAGCTTGATCGTATCGTTCGTCGAGAGCTCAAACCATTGCATCCTTGCATTATGTTTCTTGGTTCTTGTTTGGTTCTCTTTGTGAGTCTTAGACCTTATGGTCATCTTAATGACAAGCTTGAGTTCATCGAAAACGGAGTTTGCATGCGTCTTCTATGATGTTTTCGGTGTTGGAGGTTTTACCGGTCTTATCCGAGGAAGGGTTCTCACCATTTTCTTTTGGGCCTTTTCTCATTTGCTTCTTATTGGTATTTCTATCAAGATTGTGTTAGCCCTTGTCGCTGGCTTTCCAACAAACTTGGTTTCGTTGAATTCGGAGTCCGTTTGCAGAAGTTATGGCTATTTTTGTAAAGGCTGCAGCGGTACTACCGTGGCTAGAGCGGATGTAATTTTTTACTACCGCTCCAGAGCAGTACTACCGCGGCTCCTGAGCGGTAGTACCGCTCCAGAGCAGCACTACCACGGCTCCTAAGCGGTAGTACCGCTCCGGACCAAAATCTCGTGTTTTGCTTAGCGGAAGTAGACACAAAAGTATTTTTTTGTACCGCTCGCCAGTAGTAGTACCGCTACCATTTGCGGTAGTACCGTGAGGTCGAGCGGCAGTACCGTGAGGTCGAGCGGCAGTCCCGTGAGGACGAGCGGTAGTACCGCTCCGGCGGTTCTACTGGCCTTTTGCCTCCTCGCCGTTGTTTTTCAAAGGGGTACTTCCGCCCTAGCGGTAGTACCGCTCCTTGGAGCGGTAGTACCGCTCTGTGTGGGCTGTGAGCATAACGGTTGGATTTTTCCCCACCTATAAAAGGGGGTCTTCTTCCCCAATGAACCTTATCCTTTTTAGCACGTGTTCTTCCCCCATTGTTGACCTTCTTCGAGCTTGCTAACTCTCAATCCCTCCAATGATTCTTGCTAGTTCTTGAGGGAAAAGAGAGAGGAGATCTAGATCCACGTTTCCACCAATCACTTTCTCCTCTAAGTGAGGGGAACCCCTTGGATCTAGATCTTGGAGTTCTTCGTGTTCTTCTTTCGTTCTTCCTCTCATTTTCCTCCCTAGCATTAGTTGCTTTGGTGGGATTTGGGAGAGAAGTACTTGGGCACTCCCTGTGCCCTTGCCATTGCATTTGGTGCATCGGTTTGAGTTCTCCACGGTGATACGTGGAAGTGAAGTTTGAGAAGCTTATTACTCTTGGGTGTTTGGTCACCCTAGAGCTTGTTCCTCTTGGGTGCCTTGGCTCCCTAGACGGTTGGTGGTGTTCAGAGCTCAATCATTGTGGTGTAAAGCTCCGGGCCAGCATCAGGGTCTCCAATTAGGTTGTGGAGATCGCCCCGAGCAATTTGACGTGTACTGGTGACCGCCCCCAAGGGTTACCAAAGTGTACGGGTTCGGTGACCGCCCCCAAGGGTTGCCATTTGTACGGGTTCGATGACCACCCTCAAGGGTCCCTTAGTGGAATCACGGCATCTTGCATTGTGCGAGGGCGTGAGGAGATTACGGTGGCCCTAGTGGCTTCTTGGGGAGCATTGTGCCTCCACACCGCTCCAAACGGAGATTAGCATCCGCAAGGGTGTGAACTTCGGGATACATCATCGTCTCCGCATGCCTCGGTTATCTCTTACCCGAGCTCTTTACTTATGCACTTTACCTTGTGATGGCCATATTGGTTCTTGTCATATATCTTGCTATCACCTAGTAGTTTATCTTGCTTAGCATAAGTTGTTGGTTCTCATAGGTGAGCCTAGTTGTTGTAGGTTTTGTGCTTGACAAATTAACCGCTAGGTTTATTCCGCATTTGTTCAAGCCTAAACCGTAATTATTTTAAAAGCGCCTATTCACCCCCCCCCCCTCTAGGTGACATCCACGATCTTTCACAAAGTCTTCGGTCGAAGTCATTCATTTTTAGGGGCCAACTTTCTCTATAAATATCAAACTCCTCATGGACTTATAGACTTGTGTACACTCACAAACACATTAGTCCCTTAACCTATAAGTCTTCAATACACCAAAATCACTAAGGGGCACTAGATGCACTTACAATATATTGTCATAGATCCTTCAACATGTGGTGCTTGCCCCCCATCTTTGCTAGCCAAAAATTCTGGACCAAGTGGAGATACTACTTGTGCATCCAAAAACCCTTAAACCCTTAAAAGGTTGTGTGGTGAAAAGCTACTTGGGCCACTTGGGACCAAAAGGAGGTGGCTGATACGTCTCCAACATATCTATAATTTATGAAGTATTCATGTTGTTATATTATCATTCTCAGATGTTCTACAATCATTTTATAGCAACTTTATATCATTTTTTGGGACTAACCTATTGACCCAGTGTCCGGTGCCAGTTGTTGTTTTTTGCTTGTTTTTTTACATCGTAGGAAATCAATATCAAACGGAGTCCAAACACCGCGAAACTTTTTGTGGATTTTTTATGGATCAGAAGACCACCAATGGGCTAGAGCAGCACCTGGGGGGTGCCCCGAGGGGAGCACAACCCACCAGGGCGTGCCCAAGTGGGTTGTTCCCACCTCGATGGCCTCCCGCACCCCTCTTTGCCCTATAAAATCCCAAATATTCCAAAAACCCTTGGGGTTAACCTAGATCAGAAGTTCCGCCGTCGCAGGCCTTTTTGTGCCTGTTTACTATTTGCTACCTTGTTGTTTTTATTTATTCAGATTAAAAAATATATTTCTACCATCAATATCACACTTTTATCACCATCTCTTCGCCGAACTAGTGCAACTATACAATTTTCCATTGTATTGGGTGTGTTGGGGACACAAGAGATTTCTTGTATTTGATTGCAAGGTTGTTCCAGAGAGACCATCTTCATCCTACACCTCCCACGGATTGATAAACCTTAGGTCATCGACTTGAGGGAAAATTGCTACTGTCCTACAGAACTCTGCGCTTGGAGGCCCAATACGAGTCTACAAAAATAAAGTTCGTAGTAGACATCAGTGGCACCCCCTTCTCCCACTTGGGATGGGAGGGGAAGTCCCCCTCCTCTTGGCTGGCCAAGGGAAAAGACTTTCCCCCCTTGTGTGGCACGTCCTCACCTCTCTCCAACCCATATATACTAGAGGTTTGGCACTTTTGACTAACACAACTTTTGGAGCCTCCTCTAGTTTTCTAGTTCTAGTTCTACTTGGTCCTAGTTGATCAATTGGAGATTTACCTTGATCCCATAATCCTGATAATTAGAAGCCCAATGTGGTATAATCTCGTCCTTCTAATTCTCCGACGACGATTAGCTCTGGACGGCGAAGCGCTGCCAGATCGTGAAAACCGTACGCTTGCAACTCGTAGAGAGGCCATGCTTACGGTCCTCCATTTGAGGGACTATCTGTGAGCAGTTCGCGGGATCGTTCATCTGTGGTTCAAGGGACTCCAAGTACGATCTGCACCGACTCGTCTTCTTCCGCTGCAACTCAGAGTCGGTAACGATCAAATCCAAACCGTTAATACATCTCAAATTGTTTCTGGGTGATCGTAGAGCATTTTTTGTGTTCTACTACGTTTCCCAACAATAAGGGTGCTTCTTCAAGTAAGGAGAAGGAAGATCTAAAAATGATAAGTGTTCACCCTAATTTCATAAAGATAAAAAAGGAACCTTTCTTTGACACCAACCTTTTGGAATTTGTGCCTAGAAGTGTTATGATTAATAGAAAGTTTGCTAATCCTCCTAAGATATCAAGTTGCCTTATTGAGAGGTTAAAAGATGATAATACTTGATAGATTGCATTATGCTTAGCTAAGGGCATTAAATGCTCTTAGCGAAAAATTGCCATAAATGCTCTTCGTAGCGTTTGGATGTCTGTATTAAAGGCCTTCATATTGAATTAAATTGGTTACAATTTCAATTCGGTGAGGAAACTGTAGAAGTCATGAATACGAATTCGCTTGTTTGGATGCTCATTGAATTGGTTCATGGAACGGTGAAGTTTCAATACCAAATCATGTTTGGATGGCAAACTATGAAATTGGGTATACTGCTATGTTTTCTATGCATCAAACTAAAATTTATACATTCTGTGACTATAATTTGTTCCAACCACATGACACACTGCCAATACAAATGATATATTGGATGGATTTAATAGATTGGGGTATGTTTTTTTAAACAATTTTAAGCTTACTAGAACAATGCCCGTTGTTGCAACGAGATATAAATATTCTAGTACATTAGCTTGTGATTTACCTGTCAATAATAACGCTATTGTGTAAATAAATGTTCATCAAATTCTACAAGTGAATTACCTTATATTTTGATTAGAAGTTTGATAAGTGTTGAGGCATATCTCTCTCGATGTGGTTTTGGTGATTGATGACAACGTGTTTGCAGACTAATCATGTGCTTTGAGCATTTCAGAGATTCATCCTTGGCATGAGACGATTTCTTCCCCTCCGAGTGTCATTCAAGATGGTGTAGCTCTTTCGTTTCTCTTTCGGTGGTCTAGTTGCGTAGAGGGCACCGTACTATCAAGAGGGGGACCGCTGTGGTATTGCTTGGGTGGAATCAACACGTACACATCCGCTTCTCACCCTCCGAGCCCTTTCGCTTCGATGGAGAGATCTTTTCTCTACTTGTGTGTCTTGTCTGGGTCCCAGCGATAGTACCGTGCTACCCAGCGGTAGTACCGCTGAGAGGTTGATACGTCTCCAACGTATCTATAATTTTTGATTGCTCCATGCTATATTATCTACTGTTTTGGGCAATATTGGGTTTTATTTTCCACTTTTATATTATTTTTGGGACTAACCTATTAACCGGAGGCCCAGCCCATATTTGTTGTTTTATGCCTATTTCAGTGTTTCGCAGAAAAGGAATATCAAACGGAGTCGAAACGGAACGAAATCAATTGGAGAAGTTATTTTTGGAAGGAAACCTACCGGATAGACTTGGACCCTACGTTAGAAGATGAAGGAGGTGCTCATGAGGGTAGGGGAGCGCCCACCCCCTAGGGCGCGCCCCCTGCCTTGTGGCCCCCCCTTCGGTCCACCGACGTACTCCTTTCACCCATATATACCCACATATCCTAAAACTTTCAGAACGGAGATTAGATCAGGAGTTCCACCGCCAGAAGCCTCCGTAGCCACCGAAAACCAATCTAGACCCGTTCCGGCACCGTGCCGGAGGGGGAAATCCTTCTCCGGTGGCCATCTTCATCATCCCGGTGCTCTCCATGACGAGGAGGGAGTAGTTCTCCCTCGGGGCTGAGGGTATGTACCAGTAGCTATGTGTTTGATCTCTCTCTCGTGTTCTTGAGGTGATACGATCTTGATGTATCGCGAGCTTTGCTATTATAGTTGGATCCTATGTTTCTCCCCCCTCTTCTCTCTTGTAATGAATTGAGTTTCCCCTTTGAAGTAATCTTATCGGATTGAGTCTTTAAAGATTTGAGAACACTTGATGTATGTCTTGCCATGGATATCTGTGGTGACAATGGGATATCACGTGATTCACTTGATGTATGTTTTGGTAACCAACTTGCGGGTTCCGCCCATGAACCTATGCATAGGGGTTGGCACACATTTTCGTCGTGATTCTCCGGTAGAACTTTGGGGCACTCTTTGAGGTTCTATGTGTTGGTTGAATAGACGAATCTGAGATTGTGTGATGCATATCGTATAATCATACCCACGGATACTTGAGGTGGCATTGGAGTATCTAGGTGACATTAGGGTTTTGGTTGATTTGTGTCTTAAGGTGTTATTCTAGTACGAACTCTAGGGCTGTTTGTGACACCTATAGGAATAGCCCAACGGATTGATTGGAAAGAATAACTTTGAGGTGGTTTCGTACCCTACCATAATATCTTTGTTCGTTCTCCGCTATTAGTGACTTTGGAGTGACTCTTTATTGCATGTTGAGGGATAGTTATGTGATCCAATTATGTTAGTATTGTTGAGGGAACTTACACTAGCAAAAGTATGAACCCTAGGCCTTATTTCCTATCATTGCAACACCGTTTACGCTCACTTTTATCACTTGCTACCTTGTTGTTTTTATTATTTCAAATTACAAATACCTTTATCTTCTATCCATATTGCACTTGTATCACCATCTGTTCACCGAACTAGTGCACCTATACAATTTACCATTGTATTGGGTGTGTTGGGGACACAAGAGACTCTTTGTTATTTGGTTGTAGGGTTGCTTGAGAGAGACTATCTTCATCCTACGCCTCCTACGGATTGATAAACCTTAGGTCATCCACTTGAGGGAAATTTTCTACTGTCCTACAAACCTCTGCACTTGGAGGCCCAACAACGTCTACAAGAAGAAGGTTGTGTAGTAGACATCAAGCTCTTTTCTGGCGCCGTTGCCGGGGAGGTTAGCGCTTGAAGGTATATCTTTAGATCTTGCAATCGAGTCTTTTAGTTTCTTGTTTTATCACTAGTTTAGTTTATAAAAGAAAACTACAAAAAAATGGAATTATGGATGCCTCATATGCTTCATCTTTTTAATGTCTTTCGTGAGAATAAGGATTCCGATAATCGTGGTCAAGTGCTAGAAGAAGAATGCATTAGAATGTTTGGCACTAAATATTTGAATGATGAGCATGATTGCAATGATGTTAGTATGAATTCCTTGAATATCCATGATGCTAATGATATGCAAAGCCACAAGCTTGGGGAAGCTATGTTTGATGAAGATGATATTTTTTGTCCCCCAAGTTTTGATGAGAAATTTATTATGATGAAAGCATGCCTCCTATTTATGATGATTATATTGATGAAAGTGGATTGGAGAGGTCATGACTTTATTTTGTGATGAATCCACTATTCCGGAAGAGGTTCCAATTGATTATGAGAACAAAGTTGCTATCTATGATGATTATTGTGATGACTTGTATGCTATAAAGAATAATGATATCCATGAAACTTGTCATCATGATTTTAGTTTTCAATTGGATTATGCCTCACATGATAATTATTTTGTTGAGTTTGCTCCCACTATTATTCATGAGAAGAATTTTGCTTATGTGGAGAGTAATAAAATTTCTATGCTTGTAGATCATGAAAAGAATGCTTTAGGTGCTGGTTATATTGTTGAATTCATTCATGATGCTACTGAAAATTATTATGAGGGAGGAATATATGCTTGTAGGAATTGCAATAATATCAAGTTTCCTCTCTATGTGCTTAAAGTTTTGAAGTTATGCTTGTTTTACCCTCCTATGCTAGTTGATTATTGTTCCCACAAGTTGTTTGCTCAAAAAATCCCCATGCATAGGAAGCATGTTATACTTAAATGTGCTAGTCATATTCTTCATGATGCTCTCTTTATATTTCAATTCTTATCCTTTATGTGAGCATCATTGAAATCATCATGCCTAGCTAGGGGCATTAAACGATAGCGCTTGTTGGGAGGCAACCCAACTTTATTTTTGTTCTTGCTTTTTTCTCCTGTTTAGTAATAAATAATTCATCTAGCCTCTGTTTAGATGTGGTTTTATGCTTTTAGTTAGTGTTTGTGCCAAGTAGAACCTTTGGGAAGACTTGGGGAAAGTCTTGTTGATCATGCTGTCAAAAACAGAAACTTTAGCGCTCACGAGAATTGCTGCCATTTTTATTTGGAGAGCGCTATTTAGCTAATTCTTTTTGCAGATGATTAATAGATAAATTCCTCAGGTCCAGAAATTTATTTGAGAATTTTATGTGTTCCAGAAGTATATGTTTGATCCAAATTACTACAGACTGTTCTGTTTTTGACAGATTCTATTTTCGATGTGTTGTTTGCTTATTTTGATGAATCTATGGCTAGTAAAATAGTTTATAAACCATAGAGAAGTTGGAATACATTAGGTTTAACACCAATATAAATAAAGAATGAGTTCATTACAGTACCTCGAAGTGGTGATTTACTTTCTTATACTAACGGAGCTTACGAGTTTTCTGTTAAGTTTTGTGTTATGAAGTTTTCAAGTTTTGGGTAAGGATTCGATGGACTATGGAATAAGGAGTGGAAAGAGCCTAAGCTTGGGGATGCCCAAGGCACCCCAAGGTAATATTCAAGGATAGCCAAGAGCCTAAACTTGGGGATGCCCCGGAAGGCATCCCCTCTTTCGTCTTCGTTCATCGGTAACTTTACTTGGAGCTATATTTTTATTCACCACATGATATGTGTTTTGCTTGGAGCGTCAATTTATTTTGTTAGGAATTGCTTGCTGTTATTTAGAACAATGTTTTGCATCTTTTATTTCAATAAAAGTGGCATTGATAGCCTTTACTATGCCTATGTTACAAGTATACATGTTGTTGTTTGAAAACAGAAACTTTACCGCTGTTGCAATAATTCCCTAGAAAAGTCAGAATGTGATAAAATGTTGAAACCTTTTGCATATTAAGCTCTGATAAATTTACTACAGTGGGAATTTTCTTTCATAATTTTTGGAGCTAGGGAAGTATGGATGTTGCAGCATTCTTTACAGACTATCCTGTTTAGGCAGATTGCTGTTATGTTTGCATTGTTTGCATATGTTTGCTTCTTTAATGATTCTATTTGAGGATAGGACTATTAAATATGCAGAGGCATTTAGTATGCAATGTTGAATAATAATTTTAGTGATTTGCTACAGTAGAGTATGATAAGGTTTTTGCAATGGTTTATACTAACTTATCTCACGAGTCCTTGTTGAGTTTTGTGTGGATGAAGCTTTTGAGATTTAGGGAGACCATGATATGAGAGGAATTAAGGAGACACAAAAGCTCAAGCTTGGGGATGCCCAAGGCACCCCAAGATAATATTTCAAGAAGTCTCAAGCATCTAAGCTTGGGGATGCCCCGGTTGGCATCCCACCTTTCTTCTTCAACAACTATCGGTTAGTATCGGTTGATCCTAAGTTTTTGCTTCTTCACATGATGTTTGCTATTCTTAGAATGTCATTTTATTTTGCTTTGCTTGCTGTTTGAATAGAATAAAAAGATCTGAAATTATTAAATGTTAGAGAGTCTTCACATAGTTGCATAATTATTCGACTACTCATTGATCTTCACTTATATCTTTCGGAGTAGTTTGTCATTTGCTCTAGTGCTTCACTTATATCTTTTAGAGCATGGTGGTAGTTTTATTTTGAAGAAATAGATGAACTCTCATGCTTCACTTAGATTATTTTGAGAGTCTTAATAGCATGGTAATTTGCTTAAAATCCTAATATGCTAGGTATTCAAGAATAATAAAATTCTCTTATGAGTGTGTTGAATACTATGAGAAGTTTGATGCTTGATGATTGCTTTGAGATATGGAGGTAATAATATCATAGTCATGCTAGTTGAGTAGTTGTGGATTTGAGAGATACTTGTGTTGAAGTTTGTGATTCCCGTAGCATTCACGTATGGTGAACCGTTATGTGATGAAGTCGGAGCATGATTTATTTATTGATTGTCTTCCTTATGAGTGGCGGTCGGGGATGAGCGATGGTCTTTTCCTACCAATATATCCCCCTAGGAGCATGCGCATAATACTTTGCTTTGATGACTTGTAGATTTTTGCAATAAGTATATGAGTTCTTTATGACTAATGTTGAGTCCATGGATTATACGCACTCTCACCCTTCCACCTTTGCTAGCCTCTCTAATACCACGCACCTTTCGCCGGTATCATACACCCACCATATACCTTCCTCAAAACAGCCACCATACCTACCTATTATGGCATTTCCATAGCCATTCCGAGATATATTGCCATGCAACTTTCCACCATTCGTTATTATGACACGCTTCATCATTGTCATATTGCTTTGCATGATCATGTAGTTAACATTGTATTTGTGGCAAAGCCACCGTTCATAATTCTTTCATACATGTCACTCATGCATCATTGCACATCCCGGTACACCGCCGGAGGCATTCATATAGAGTCATATCTTGTTCTAAGTATCGAGTTGTAATTCTTGAGTTGTAAGAAAAATAAAAATGTGATGATCATCATTATTAGAGCATTGTCCCAGTGAGGAAAGGATGATGGAGACTATGATTCCCCCACAAGTCGGGATGAGACTCTGGACGAAAATAAAAAAAGAGGAGAAAGGCCATAAAAAAGAGAAGGCCCAAAAAAAGATAAAGGCCATAAAAAAGAAAGGCCAAATAAAAAATGAGAGAAAAAGAGAGAAGGGGCGATGCTACTATCCTTTACCACACTTGTGCTTCAAAGTAGCACCATGATCTTCATGATAGAGAGTCTCCTATGATATCACTTTCATATACTAGTGGGAATTTTACATTATAGAACTTGGCTTGTATATTCCAATGATGGGCTTCCTCAAAATGCCCTAGGTCTTCGTGAGCAAGCAAGTTGGATGCACACCCACTTAGTTTCTTTTGTTAAGCTTTCATAAACTTATAGCTCTAGTGCATCTGTTGCATGGCAATCCCTACTCACTCACATTGATATCTATTGATGGGCATCTCCATAGCCCGTTGATACGCCTAGTTGATGTGAGACTATCTTCTCCCTTTTTGTCTTCTCCACAACCACCATTCTATTCCACATATAGTGCTATATCCATGGCTCACGCTCATGTATTGCGTGAAGATTGAAAAAGTTTTGAGAATGTCAAAAGTATGAAACAATTGCTTGGCTTGTCATCGGGGTTGTGCATGATTTAAATACTTTGTGTGGTGAAGATAGAGCATAGCCAGACTATATGATTTTGTAGGGATAACTTTCTTTGGCCATGTTATTTTGAGAAGACATAATTGCTTTGTTAGTATGCTTGAAGTGTTATTATTTTTATGTCAATATGAACTTTTGTCTTGAATCTTTCAGATCTGAATATTCATACCACAATTAAGAAGAATTACATTGAAATTATGCCAAGTAGCACTCCGCATCAAAAATTCCTTTTTATCATTTACCTACCCGAGGACGAGCAAGAATTAAGCTTGGGGATGCTTGATATGTCTCCAACGTATCTATAATTTTTGATTGCTCCATGCTATATTATCTACTGTTTTGGGCAATATTGGGCTTTATTTTCCACTTTTTTATATTATTTTTGGGACTAACCTATTGACCGGAGGCCCAGCCCAGATTTGCTATTTTATGCCTATTTCAGTGTTTCGAAGAAAAGGAATATCAAACGGAGTCGAAACGGAACGAAATCAACTGGAGAAGTTATTTTTGGAAGGAAACCTACCGGATAGACTTGGACCCTACGTCAGAAGATGAAGGAGGTGCTCACGAGGGTAGGGGCGCGCCCACCCCCTGGGGCGCGCCCCCCTGCCTCGTGGCCCCCCTTCGGTCCACCGGCGTACTCCTTTCACCCATATATACCCACGTATCCTAAAACTTCTAGAACGGAGATTAGATCGGGAGTTCCGCCGCCAAAAGCCTCTGTAGCCACCGAAAACCAATCTAGACCCGTTCCGGCACCCTGCCGGAGGGGGCAATCCTTCTCTGGTGGCCATCTTTATCATCCCGGTGCTCTCCATGACGAGGAGGGAGTAGTTCTCCCTCGGGGCTGAGGGTATGTACCAGTAGCATGTGTTTGATCTCTCTCTCTCTCGTGTTCTTGAGGTGATACGATCTTGATGTATCATGAGCTTTGCTATTATAGTTGGATCCTATGTTTCTCCCCCCCCCCCTCTTCTCTCTTGTAATGAATTGAGTTTTCCGTTTGAAGTAATCTTATCGGATCGAGTCTTTAAAGATTTGAGAACACTTGATGTATGTCTTGTCGTGGATATCTGTGGTGACAATGGGATATCACGTGATTCACTTGATGTATGTTTTGGTGACCAACTTGCGGGTTTCCGCCCATGAACCTATGCATAGGGGTTGGCACACGTTTTCGTCGTGATTCTCCGGTAGAACTTTGGGGCACTCTTTGAGGTTCTATGTGTTGGTTGAATAGATGAATCTGAGATTGTGTGATGCATATCGTATAATCATACCCACGGATACTTGAGGTGACATTGGAGTATCTAGGTGACATTAGGGTTTTGGTTGATTTGTGTCTTAAGGTGTTATTCTAGTACGAACTCTAGGGCTGTTTGTGACACCTATAGGAATAGCCCAACGGATTGATTGGAAAGAATAACTTTGAGGTGGTTTCGTACCCTACCATAATCTCTTTGTTCGTTCTCCGCTATTAGTGACTTTGGAGTGACTCTTTATTGCATGTTGAGGGATAGTTATGTGATCCAATTATGTTAGTATTGTTGAGGGAACTTACACTAGCGAAAGTATGAACCCTAGGCCTTATTTCCTATCATTGCAATACCGTTTACGATCACTTTTATCACTTGCTACCTTGCTGTTTTTATTATTTCAGATTACAAATACCTTTATCTTCTATCCATATTGCACTTGTATCACCATCTCTTCGCCGAACTAGTGCACCTATATAATTTACCATTGTATTGGGTGTGTTGGGGACACAAGAGACTCTTTGTTATTTGGTTGTAGGGTTGCTTGAGAGAGACTATCTTCATACTACGCCTCCTACGGATTGATAAACCTTAGGTCATCCACTTGAGGGAAATTTGCTACTGTCCTACAAACCTCTGCACTTGGAGGCCCAACAATGTCTACAAGAAGAAGGTTGTGTAGTAGACATCATAGGTCACAAGCGGCAGTACCGCTCCACAGCGGTAGTACCACCGTGACTCCGCAGTTGTACTACCGCTGGCTTCAGGTTCCTACCGCCTCGACTCGAGGGCTCTTTTTCTCGTGTCGGGTTTTGCGGCACTAGTTGCGGCAGTAGAGGCGGTAGTACTGCTTCTCAGCGGTAGTACCGCCCCTACCACCGCGGTAGTACCGCTCTGGGTCTAGGTCCCTGCTTCTCTCCTTTGCGTGGCAGTACCGCTAGGTGGATCGGCAGTACCGCTGGCTCAGCGGTAGTACCGCCCTCCCAAGCGGTACTACCGCCCTCTACGGGGCTG
This sequence comes from Triticum aestivum, assembly GCF_018294505.1. Lineage (NCBI taxonomy): Eukaryota > Viridiplantae > Streptophyta > Magnoliopsida > Poales > Poaceae > Triticum > Triticum aestivum. The sequence continues at coordinate 565,248,724 of NC_057812.1, read as the reverse complement.
TTTGGTGGGGCAATGGTTGGATTGTTGCCCCCACTATAAAAGGGGGTCCCCTTATTCCCTGTTGACCTACCTCTTCCCCCTCAAGCTCCATTAATGCTCCAAGCTCCATTTTCGCCCGATCTGTCTCTCTAGCCAATCAAACTTATTGATTTGCTCGGGAGTGGTTGAGAAGGCCCCGATCTACTCTTCGACCAAGAGATTTTTGATTCCCCCACCTATCCCTAGCGGATCTTGTTACTCTTGGGTGTTTGAGCACCCTAGACGGTTGAAGTCACCACGGAGCCATAGTCCATTGTGGTGAAGCTTCGTGGTATTGTTGGGAGCCTCCGATTAAGTTGTGGAGATTGCCCCAACCTTGTTTGTAAAGGTTCGGTCGCCTCCTTCAAGGGCACCAATAGTGGAATCACGGCATCTCGCATTTTGTGAGGGCGTGAGGAGAATACAGTGGCCCTAGTGGCTTCTTGGGGAGCATTGTGCCTCCACACCGCTCTAACTGAGACGTACTTCCCCTCAAAAGGAAGGAACTTCGGTAACACATCCTCGTCTTCACCGGATCCACTCTTGGTTATCTCTAACCTTTACGTGTGCAAGCTCTTTAGTGTTACTTCTCTTGCTTGCTTGTTTGTTTGTTGTTGTTGCATCATATAGGTTGCTCACCTAGTTGCACATCTAGACAACCTACTTTGATGCAAAGTTTAATTTGGTAAAGAAAAGTTAAAAATTGTTAGTTGCCTATTCACCCCCCCTCTAGTCAACCATATCGATCCTTTCAATTGGTATCAGAGCCTCGTCTCTTTATTATGGACTTTACCGTCCGAAGAGTATGGTTGATACCGTAGACGGTGTGGAGGAACACTCCGGTGTGAATCCGATCTTGTCTACGGGCGATGGGGGAACCTCGATCTCTCGTGAGGAGTTCAATGTGGCCTTGGAGACATTGAAAAACTCCATGACGACCGAGGTTGAAAGCATGTTTACTAAATTCCTTGAAGGGCTTAAACTATCCACCGCACCGTTGAAAGTGGGTAATCCATCGACAAGGTGACGGATGCTATCTCCGACAAAGGGGAAGCTAGTAGTGAAAAGGCTCCTTCCTCTAGTGGTAAGAATGGCACCAGCATATTTGCTCATGTGGAACCACCACTTGTTTATGGTGGACCGGTTCCTTCCACTCATTTGAATTATGCTGGTCCTCCCCCTAAGATTGTGAAAAATGAGGACTTTGATTCTTGGGTTTACCGCTTTAAGCGTCATTTAAATCATGTGAACACTAATCTTTGGAGAATCATTGAAGAAGGTTTCCATCTGCATGATCCAAGCAACTTCACTCCTCGAGAAGCCGCGGATAATCAATTCAATGAGAATGCTCTCTTCATCATTCAAGATGCAATTCCACCCGAAGATCTACCTCATCTTCGGCCCTTCGCCTTGGCCAAAGACGCATGGCTTTGTGTTGTCTCACTCTACCGGGGAAGCGCAAGCATTCAACGCTCCAACTATGAAGTGGTGCAAGATGAAGCCGATGAGTTTGCAATGAAAGAAGATGAAGAACCTCGTGAGCTTTATCGGAGAGTAACCAAACTCGCGGTCTCACTCCGAGATCACAGGAGCAAGGACACGGATGACAATTGGATCAAGCGCAAATTCCTCAAGGCAATGATGCCCTACCACAAGGCCATGTCCTTCGTCATTCGTTAAAGGTCGGACTTCCACACTTTGACCTCAAGCGAAGTGTTGGATGAGTTTGTGGCCATGAACATCTTGGACAAGACCGTCGACAATGCGGTGCTCCGTTCTCAAAGGGCAAAGAAGCCCAACCTTGCTTTGAAGGCCAAGGTCTGCGTTGAAGAAGAAGAAGAAGAGGAAGAAGAGGAGAGCAACCCCGAAGATACAAAGTATGCATATCATGAACACATGGCACTTGCTTCAAGGCAATTTTGGAGCAAGAAGAACTCAAGGCCAAACTTTAACAAAAACAACTCAAGTGGCACGAAGAGCAAGCAACGTGTAAGGACTTGCTACAATTGTGGCAATGTGAGTCATTTTGTTGCGGAGTGCCCGTATGAGAAGAGGGAAGACAATGGTGGCAAGCTCATCCGAAAGGACAAGGCCAAGTCGTTCCCCAACAAGAGCAACTTCACCAAGAAGACTCCTCCCAAGGCATTGGTGGTACAAGAAGAGTACAATGAGGATGATGACGATGATGAAGATGGTGAGTCAGTTGCCATGGCCTCAGTTGCCATTACGACGACTCCAAGGGTGTCTCTCTTCGACTCACCCAATGAGAGCATCACCGCCAAGTGCCTCATGGCAAAAGCCACCAACAAGGTAACCCCCAACATCAAAACTACCATCATTAATCATCCTTCTTCGACGGATAGCATTGATGAACATGAGGGAGCTAATGTGGAGGTGAATGAGTTTGAAGCCTTTATGGGCAAACTTAAGGGTAAATCCAAGAAACACTTTGTTGCTCTCTTGGAACAACTTGGTGAAGCCAATGACATGATCGAGGCTCATGAAGATACCATCTCTAAGATGGAAGGGCATAGTCATGACTATGCCGATGAGATTTCGGATCTTTCTAATGCTCTTGAGGAAGAGCGTGGTCTTCGTTTGGCTCTTGAGGAGTCACACAACATTGATCATGCTAAGTTAAAGAAATATTTTGATCATGTTCTCATTGTTTCTCGTGTGCTAAACTCCGAGAAGGCCGAACTTGAGGTTGATCTTGCTAGACTCAAAGAGGAGTTTGATCTACTTGACAAGGCTCACAAGGTATTGAAGGGTGCTCATGCTAGCCTCAAAGAGTCTCATGATCAACTTCAAGTAAAGCTAACCAAGGAAAAAACCACTTTTCCTCGTATGATGTTAATTTATAATGCAAATGCTACTAACCCGTGTTGTGAGCATGTGCATCTTGTTGAGGAGAACGCTAAGCTAAAGGTGCAACTTGAGAAAGGTCATGCGATTTGCATACAAGGCAAGAAGAACCTCAACGATCTCTTGACCAACCAAAAGGGAATTGTGGCCAAGGAAGGGGTTGGGTACGTGCCCGAGTCCAAGAACAAGAAGAAGAATGACAAGACCAAACGACCTCCTCCTCTCATGCAAACCATTGTGAAGGAGGGAGAGAGTGCTTCCAAGGAGAAGAAGAACAATGTGAAGGGTGGCGGTGTCAAAAAGGGCAATGCCACCCCTTCCATCAAAGTCGACTACTTTAATCCTTCTTATGTGTTATGTCGTGCTAGTGATGGGCATGTCTATGCCAAATTTGTTGGTTCTCCTCATGAGTACATTGAATGGTCTATTTGGGTTCCAAAGACCCTTGTTACTAACATCAAAGGACCTAAAACCAAGCATTGATCTCTTGTAGGTGTTTGCTTCCGGTGGGGGATCATGGTTGCTCGATAGCGGAGCTACAAATCATATGACGAGAAGCAAGGACTTGGTGGTGGACGTGCACAAGATTCCATCAATGCCCACCAATGTCGAGTGGGGTGACGCCTCATCTTCTAAGGTATTGGGACTTGGCAAGGTAGTCATCTCTCATGATCTCACGATCGAGAAGGTCATGCTTGTTGAGTCCCTTGCATACAATTTACTTTCCGTTTGTCAACTTGCAATCATGGGATTTGCCACTTTATTGGATATTGATACCGTGGCCCTCTTGTGGAGCAAGACTCTTAAAGTAGCCTTTGTTGGGCATGTCGAGAACAGTCTATATGTGATTAACTTTTTAGAGCGACCCACTAAGACCGCGACATGTAAAAGATCGTGGATGTCGCCTAGAGGGGGGGTGAATAGGCGTTTTAAAATAATTACGATTTAGGCTTGAACAAATGCGGAATAAACCTAGCGGTTAATTTGTAAAGCACAAAACCTAAAACAACTAGGCTCACCTATGTGCACCAACAACTTATGCTAAGCAAGATAAGCAACTACGTGATAGCAAGATATATGACAAGAAACAATACGGCTATCACAAAGTAAAGTGCATAAGTAAAGAGCTCGGGTAAGAGATAACCGAGGCATGCGGAGACGACGATCTTGCGGATGCTAATCTCCGTTTGGAGCGGTGTGGAGGCACAATGCTCCCCAAGAAGCCACTAGGGCCACCGTAATCTCCTCACGCCCTCGCACAATGCAAGATGCCGTGATTCCACTAAGGGACCCTTGAGGGCGGTCACCGAACCCGTACAAATGGCAACCCTTGGGGGCGGTCACCGAACCCGTACACTTTGGCAACCCTTGGGGGCGGTCACCGGTACCCGTCAAATTGCTCAGGGCGATCTCCACAACCTAATTGGAGACCCCGACGCTTTCCCGGAGCTTTACACCACAATGATTGAGCTCCGAACAACACCAACCGTCTAGGGCGCCAAGGCACCCAAGAGGAACAAGCTCTAGGGTGCCCAAACACCCAAGAGTAATAAGCTTCTCAAACTTCACTTCCACGTATCACCGTGGAGAACTCAAACCGATGCACCAAATGCAATGGCAAGGGCACACAGAGTGCCCAAGTCCTTCTCTCTCAAATCCCACCGGAGCAACTAATGCTAGGGAGGAAATGAGAGGAAGAACAAGAAGGAGAACACCAAGAACTCCAAGATCTAGATCCAAGGGGTTCCCCTCACATAGAGGAGAAAGTGATTGGTGGAAATGTGGATCTAGATCTCCTCTCTCTTTTCCCTCAAAAACTAGCAAGAATCCATGGAGGGATTGAGAGTTAGCAAGCTCAAAGAAGGTCAACAATGGGGGCAAAAACGAGCTCAAGAGATAGGGAACCATTGGGGAAGAAGACCCCCTTAAATAGGTCCCCACGAATCTGCCCGTTATGTACAGAAAAACATAGGAGCGGTACAACCTCTATGAGCACCGGTACAACCGGTAACAGGCAATAAGCGGTACAACCGGCCCACAACCGCCCAACAACCGCACCACAACAGAGACCAGTCCGGTGGTAGAGCGGTACATGACCGGTACAACCTCCGGACCAATTCTGGAGCGGTTCAACCGCTCCAAACACCGGTTGTACCGGTCAAGCGGTACAACCTCTCCATGGGGCGGTACAACCTCTCTGTGTAAAACAGGCAATATCAAAACAGCCACAACTTTCGCATACGAGCTCCGAATTCGACGAAATCAAGTTTGTTGGAAAGCTAACGACAAGGGCTAACACAATCTTGAGAGAAATATCAATAAGAAGCAAATGAGAAAAGGACCATAATAAAATGGTGAGAACCCTTCCTCGGATAAGACCGGTAAAACCTCCAACACCGAAAACATCATAGAAGATGCATGCGAACTCCGTTTTCGATGAACTCAAGCTTGTCATCAAGATGACCATAAGCTCTAAGACTCACAAATGGAACCAAACAAGAACCAAGAAAGATGATGCAAGGATGCAATGGTTTGAGCTCTCGACTAATGATACGATCAAGCTACTCCCTAGAGAGCCCCCCTTGATAGTACGGCAATCGATCCTACAACCCGGTCTCCCAACTACCACTATGAGACCGGTAAAATAGAAAACCTATCAAGGGCAAACCTTTGCCTTGCACATAGTCCACTTGAGCTAGATGATGACGATCTTGACTTCCTCAAGTTGGACCACCTTTCTTGATTGTGTTGGCTCGATGAAGACTAGTTGATTGCTCCCCCATACTCCACTATGGGTGAGCCACTCTTTGGCACATCTTCACAATTCCATTGACACCACAATGGACGGCAAGCTTCAAGCTTGATTGCTCCCCCATACTCCATTATGGGTGAGCCACTCGTCAATTTGCTCCACTTGAACTTGCACACTGCAAACTTGATGACGATCACCACTTGATGTCATCCTCCATGGGTTGTATGAGATCTTCCTCTTGACACAAGACCATGGGAACATACCTAACCCCACAAAGAACTCTCACGTAGACCATGGGTTAGTACACAAAGCGTAATGGACAATGCTTACCATACCATGGGATCACTTGATCCCTCTCGGTATTTCTTCTGCGCTTTGTGAGTTGATCAACTTGATTCACCCTTGACTTAGTCTTGATCAACATTGAATCTTTCCAACTCTCTTCATTTGGATGATGTCTTGAAGGTAAACATGAATGATCACACAATCTTCTTCTTCAAGACATGCTTGCAATAAGCTCAACTCACACATGACCAATCTTTGGATAATTCCTTGAAAAGCACTTTGGCCATCTCAACTCACACATGACCAATCTTTGGATAATTCCTTGAAAAGCACTTTGGCCATCTCAACTCACACATGACCAATCTTTGGATAATTCCTTGAAAAGCACTTTGGCCATCTCATAAACTCCTTGAAACCAACACATGGACTTCAAGACAATCCTATGGACAAATGCTTCAAATATAACTCAAGGCAACCGTTAGTCCATAGAGATTGTCATCAATTACCAAAACCACACATGGGGGCACCGCATGTCCTTTCAATCTCCCCCATTTTGGTAATTGATGACAATCACTTTCAAGAGAGTTTATATAAGGAATTATTTATCACCATGCAACACAATAACCAACAATGCATGTGTATGAGATGCAAATGCTTAGGTACAAAACCAAATGAAGAAGAAAAAACTCTTTAAACTTATCCACAAAACTCTCTGAAACTTCTCCCCCATTGGCATCGATTGCCAAAATGGGCGAAAAGCTTAGAAGGCCAATATAAATGTGTTCCTCCATAAATTGTGTATTTCTCAACAAGAGAGTGGAATGCAATACACATATCCAATGGTAATACTTGGAGGAAGACCAACTATATTGAGGCACCAAGATTGCTAAAGGAATGATATGCCACAAGGACATAACAAAGAAAGAAACAAGCAATCAAGCAATCAAAGGTACCAATTGAAGCAAGCAATCAACGGGTATCAATTGAACCAACTAGACCAAAGATCCTACGAGCTACATGAATAAAGGATATTATGATATGAGTGAAGGAGTGTTCTAAAGAAACTAGAGAAGCTCCCCATGATTTGTGCACACATAAGAATTTTTGTATTTGGATACAAAGTGCACAAAATAGGATCACAGCTCCCCCAAAATCAATAGAAACTTACAACAAGTGCAAGTGAGCATATAGGAAACTAAGCCTAGTACATGTAACAAACACATGGTTGAGCAACAAGTAAGAGAGGCAACTTAAGAGTGGGCTCAACCAAAAAGATGTGTGTGAGTCAAGGCAATGCACTTGACAAGACTAATGTACAGATGAGCATTAAGCATCAATAAAGTCTTGAAAGAATGAGGCACACGGTGCAAGGCCTATCATTACCACACACAACTAGCAAATGGGTTCACAAGCTTACTAATAAGCATATAGAGAACCTATGCTTGTGACAACCCGCGGTGAAGATAGAAGATGAAAGGCGCATCAAGACGAGGGATGACCAATTAAGATGGCAAAAACCTCGTAAAGATAAGCATGAGGAAAATAATCTTCACCACACACGAGCGCATCAAGATGCAACGATAGAAGACACGCACTCAAGGCAAAAGCTTTCACGGAGCCACCAAAGAAATAACATAAGAAAGACAAGGTGGACGTGAAAGAAAGGATATCAACTAGATATGCAACTTCTCTCAAGTGTATAAGATTCTAGGTAGACGAAATCATGATGATATATATATCTACAAAGAAGGATGTACACCCGAAATAGTTACAACACGAGGAACAAGATATCCAAAGGAAGTCATACATATACCAATAAGATATTTGCTTGAGAGCATAGCACATGGCTAGATATGGTCTTATTGTATATAAATGAATTCCAACCACACGAACATCAAAGACATCACAACTAGCAACAAGAGATCATTGTTGGGATGCTTTGAGAAAGGAAACAAGTATCACAAGAATGAATGGATAACATGCCATGATACAACCTACACAAGGTTGATGCAAGAAATGTGTGCATGAAGTATATGAAGATACTTGTTACCGAGATAACATTGGAAGGATGTAGTAGATACCAATTGAAGGTAGATAGTAGTTCATTGATCATCCTAGCTTGACTCCAATAAGCACATGATGACAACACCTTCCTTGTGAGTGAGCCGAGCATCCAATGCATCTCCAATTGTTCCTAGAACAACAACACAAACAAAATGGTACCCAAACTCATTGGGACCAAAGAGTTAGAGAACCAACAACACATAGGACAAACTCCACATAAATATGTGCATATAGATATGAAAATGAATTTCATGCACATCTCATCCAATTTGAGACTTGGTGGAGTTCCCCCTATATATTGGGTCAAAGAAAGAAAACATGCCAAAGAAACTACAAGAAGTAAATATGCATGCTCAAGACTTTCAAGAACCGAGACCAAAAGACAAAGAAATACCAAGCGAAGAAAAGATACCAAATGAATAAATCATCACTTGGAGGATATCCATAAAAGATACATCAAGGAATGAGATATCCATTGATACACTCAAAAAGAAAGATGTCAAACTCCCAAAAGAGAGAATGGTTCCAAACAAACCAAGCCCTCTACAAAGTTTCATGATGGCACAAAGCACCAAAAAGAAACGGCTTGCCTTCCACAAACACACACTTGATAAGGATCACAAGATGAGTGTTTTATAGAGAATAGGATAGCTCCCCCAAGACTAGTGCATTATAGAGAATTTGCATTTGAATACAAAATGCACGAGGTGGGATCACCACTTTCACTATATCTAGAAAACACTAGACAAGGTCAAGAAATTAACAAGATCCACAAGTGGTATGGAATACAATGGGAGTTGACACAACCCTAGGCAAGAGATAAAGCAAATAAAAGCAAAGGCCAATGTAAAGATGATCAATAATTTCTACCACACATAAGTGAGTACCAATTGTCAAAAGACAAGAAGTATTTGGGAATAATTCCCGGTGGTAGATAACAAGGATATCCGACATAATCTTCACACCAAACAAAAAGCAAATTGCAACTTGTAGAGCTAACATGCCACCTAGGAACAAGATAATTTACAATATCAATTCTAGGTGACAATATCTCAAATGTACACATTTTCTAGGCTAGTAATATACACATAGCATATTACTCCCCCATAATGTGATACCAATTAAAGATAAACAAGAGGCAAAATAACGAACCAACACGAGATAATTAATGGACAATTTAGAATTTGAATTTCTCATGAGAAGACATACCACATAGTGACTAGATAATCTTGAAATATCAATACTAGATGGTATTACTCATGTACACACATATATAGGATTGTGAGGTGCACAAAGCACATCACTCCCCCATAATGGGATATTCCATTAATCTCTCACAAGAGCCAACTAAGAAAAGAACAAGATGCAAAAGGCTCAACGCATGACACACACGTACATGATGTGCAAACCAACACACACATACTTGATTGCTCAAGATAATCAAGTTGGAAGCACAACATATACAAACACATGCAAGGAACAAAACCAAAACATGCAAGGGGGCAAGTAACTTTCAATGTAAGCAATTGAGGTACAAGTTACCGCAAGGAGGCACATTGGATATAAGATATAATCTTGATGATTCAATTGACTTGGCTTGAGACAATAAGAATGATGAAGTCCCCTTAATTCTTCATAATGTAGCCAAGTCTCCAATGACCTCCAACATCACCTATTGATCAAGTTTGAGCTTGTTGGTCCCCAACCAAGTTGGGTCCTAAGAGGTTAGTCACAATAGGCTTGGCTACCCAAATGGTTCTTTGCTTCAAACCACTTTGAGTACCAACAAACTTGGCAACCACATTGCCAACCTTATCCTTCCCAAGAGAATAGACTTCATCAATAATAATTGGGTTGGATAAGTTACCACTAGTGCATGAAGAGGCGAGGTGACCTTTCTCGCGACATAGGTAGCAACGTCTACTCCTCACTTTCTTCTCACTTGATTTCTCAACTTGAGAAGCATAAGCTTGAGTCTTCTTGAGAAGAGGCCTTTCTTCAACTTGAGGTTTAGCATGAGAATGAACTTGTGGCCTCTTCCCTTGTTGCTTGTCACTAATGGACTTCTTCTTCAATGGGCAAGATCTAACATGATGCCCTTCAATTTTGCACTTGAAGCAAATAATCTTGGCTGAATTCTTGACTTGTTCTTGGCCCTTCTTCTTGATCATGTTGGACTTCTTCTTATTGGAGTTGAATCCAAGTCCACCTTTGTCATTGGGGAATTTTTGCACACTCAAGATATTGTTGAGTGTGGATTTCCCTTCATGACTCTTTTCCAAGTCTTTCTTCAAAGAAGTGACTTGGGCCTTGAGCTCTTTGATTTCCTCTACATGGTTAGTCTCAACACAAGTACTAGAGGAAGTATAAGCTTCATCGTTAGAGCAACAAGGCAAGGAAAGCAATTCATCACAAGATGTACCAACATTGTGAGTAGATGAATTACAAGGACTAGCACATGGCAATATAGCATTTTGACTAGAAGTAGTGCTAGTATCCACATGAGGCTCACTAGATGTTACCTTAGCAAGCATGGCCTCATGAGCTATCTTTAGCACATTATGGGATACTAGAAGATCATCATGAGAGCTTGAGAGCTTTTCATGGTTTTCTTCCAATTCCCATAATTGCTAGATAGCAACTCAAGTTGAGCCCGTAGCTCAACATTCTCCTTCAAATGGATGCTTCACAAGAATAGAGTTAGTAGCACAAGCATCATCATTAACAACAAGAGGAGAGGACAACTTGGCAAGCTCTTTTAATAAGAAGCTTCAAGTTGAGCATGAGACTCGGTGAGTTTGATGAGCTCACCCTTGATGACCCTTGAGCCATTTTCGAGGTGCTCAAAATCCTCAAGGAGTCTAGCATGAGCAACTTCAAGCTTAGCATTTTTAGTTTTGAAATCATTGGCCACCTCGAGTGCTCTATCATGAGATTCCTTTATTCTAGATAATTCTATAGCAAAGGTCTCCTCAAGAGATTCGGATGAGGTTTGTTCATGTTTAAGAGCTTGAGATAGCTCCGCGATCTCATTTGCGTAATCACGCTCATGAGCTTCCATTTTCTCAATGGTGACCTCATGCTCCTCTAGATGAGATTCCAACTCCTCAATGTATTTCTTGCCTTCAATGGCAATAGACATGATTTCCATGAAGTTGGAACGAGCAAGTTTATTTTTGTGAAGAGCTTTAAAAATCATTTCCCCCTTAGTTTTTAAGGAGGCAACATTATCATTCTCTTCATCATAATCAACATCATCATCACTCTTGCCATCATCACAAGATATATTGGGATTCAAAGTGGGAGATACCTTTGAAGCCTTGGCCATAAGGCAAAATGCAATAGATGATGATGTAGGATCCGTTGAAGCACCATTCAAGACCACATCTTGTTCCATGGGTGTTGGGTTTCCTCTACATTGTTAGCACAACAATTCGAGGAAATATATGCATTTTTATCATGGCAACAAGACATAGTAAACATATCATCATGAGATTTAGTCAAGCAATTTCTACATGATATGCAAGGACTATCAACACAAGCATGTGAAACATTTCGGAGTGCTCGAAGTGTTAAAGCCCAAAGAAGGAGCATTGCAATAAGATAGTGATGAAGGATCATCCACAATAAGCATACTATCATCATTGCAATGACCAACACTACTCACCATATCATTACCTTGTGGCAAACCACATGTAGGTGAAGTAGAAGAAGTTGAGAAGACTATACGACCGGAGGTGGAGGGAGAACAATCATCCCCACAAATCTTGGACACGCCATATTTATCTTGAAGCTTTGTCCACAACTCATGAGCATCCCGGAACGGCATGAGTTGAAATATAACTACATTGCTCAAAGCATCGAAAAGCACATTAGAAGCTTGAGCATTGAGATAAGAGTTTTTCTCATCCTCTAAAGATAATCTTTGGGGATCCTTTGGAGGAGAAAAACCCATATCTACAATTCGCTCTAAATTTGGGTCCATGACCCTAAAGAGATTAAGCATGCGAATTACCCAAACATCAAAATTTGTGCCATCGAAACTAAGAGTGTCAGAGAATCCTAATCCCCTAGTCGACATCTTTACTCTCTAGGCGGTAAAGCCTAATAAAGAGAGACGAGGCTCTGATACCAATTGAAAGATCGTGGATGTCGCCTAGAGGGGGGGGTGAATAGGCGTTTTAAAATAATTACGATTTAGGCTTGAACAAATGCGGAATAAACCTAGCGGTTAATTTGTCAAGCACAAAACCTAAAACAACTAGGCTCACCTATGTGCACCAACAACTTATGCTAAGCAAGATAAGCAACTATGTGATAGCAAGATATATGACAAGAAACAATATGGCTATCACAAAGTAAAGTGCATAAGTAAAGAGCTCGGGTAAGAGATAACCGAGGCACGCGGAGACGACGATGTATCCCGAAGTTCACACCCTTGCGGATGCTAATCTCCGTTTGGAGCGGTGTGGAGGCACAATGCTCCCCAAGAAGCCACTAGGGCCACCGTAATCTCCTCACGCCCTCGCACAATGCAAGATGCCGTGATTCCACTAAGGGACCCTTGAGGGCGGTCACCGAACCCGTACAAATGGCAACCCTTGGGGGCGGTCACCGAACCCGTACACTTTGGCAACCCTTGGGGGCGGTCACCGGTACCCGTCAAATTGCTCGGGGCGATCTCCACAACCTAATTGGAGACCCCGACGCTTGCCCGGAGCTTTACACCACAATGATTGAGCTCCGAACAACACCAACCGTCTAGGGCGCCAAGGCACCCAAGAGGAACAAGCTCTAGGGTGCCCAAACACCCAAGAGTAATAAGCTTCTCAAACTTCACTTCCATGTATCACCGTGGAGAACTCAAACCGATGCACCAAATGCAATGGCAAGGGCACACAGAGTGCCCAAGTCCTTCTCTCTCAAATCCCACCGGAGCAACTAATGCTAGGGAGGAAAATGAGAGGAAGAACAAGAAGGAGAACACCAAGAACTCCAAGATCTAGATCCAAGGGGTTCCCCTCACATAGAGGAGAAAGTGATTGGTGGAAATGTGGATCTAGATCTCCTCTCTCTTTTCCCTCAAAAACTAGCAAGAATCCATGGAGGGATTGAGAGTTCGCAAGCTCAAAGAAGGTCAACAATGGGGGCAAAAACAAGCTCAAGAGATAGGGAACCATTGGGGAAGAAGACCCCCTTAAATAGGTCCCCATGAATCTGCCCGTTATGTACAGAACAACATAGGAGCGGTACAACCTCTATGAGCACCGGTACAACCGGTAACAGGCAATAAGCGGTACAACCGGCCCACAACCGCCCAACAACCGCACCACAACAGAGACCAGTCCGGTGGTAGAGCGGTACATGACCGGTACAACCTCCGGACCAATTCTGGAGCGGTACAACCGCTCCAAACACCGGTTGTACCGGTCAAGCGGTACAACCTCTCCATGGGGCGGTACAACCTCTCTGTGTAAAACAGGCAATATCAAAACAGCCACAACTTTCGCATACGAGCTCCGAATTCGACGAAATCAAGTTTGTTGGAAAGCTAATGACAAGGGCTAACACAATCTTGAGAGAAATATCAATAAGAAGCAAATGAGAAAAGGACCATAATAAAATGGTGAGAACCCTTCCTCGGATAAGACCGGTAAAACCTCCAACACCGAAAACATCATAGAAGATGCATGCGAACTCCGTTTTCGATGAACTCAAGCTTGTCATCAAGATGACCATAAGCTCTAAGACTCACAAATGGAACCAAACAAGAACCAAGAAAGATGATGCAAGGATGCAATGGTTTGAGCTCTCGACTAATGATACGATCAAGCTACTCCCTAGAGAGCCCCCCTTGATAGTACGGCAATCGATCCTACAACCCGGTCTCCCAACTACCACTATGAGACCGGTAAAATAGAAAACCTATCAAGGGCAAACCTTTGCCTTGCACATAGTCCACTTGAGCTAGATGATGACGATCTTGACTTCCTCAAGTTGGACCACCTTTCTTGATTGTGTTGGCTCGATGAAGACTAGTTGATTGCTCCCCCATACTCCACTATGGGTGAGCCACTCTTTGGCACATCTTCACAATTCCATTGACACCACAATGGACGGCAAGCTTCAAGCTTGATTGCTCCCCCATACTCCATTATGGGTGAGCCACTCTTCGAGTTGCTCCACTTGAACTTGCACACTGCAAACTTGATGACGATCACCACTTGATGTCATCCTCCATGGGTTGTATGAGATCTTCCTCTTGACGCAAGACCATGGAAACATACCTAACCCCACAAAGAACTCTCACGTAGACCATGGGTTAGTACACAAAGCGTAATGGACAATGCTTACCATACCATGGGATCACTTGATCCCTCTCGGTACTTCTTCTACGCTTTGTGAGTTGATCAACTTGATTCACTCTTGACTTAGTCTTGATCAACATTGAATCTTTCCAACTCTCTTCATTTGGATGATGTCTTGAAGGTAAACATGAATGATCACACAATCTTCTTCTTCAAGACATGCTTGCAATAAGCTCAACTCACACATGACCAATCTTTGGATAATTCCTTGAAAAGCACTTTGGCCATCTCAACTCACACATGACCAATCTTTGGATAATTCCTTGAAAAGCACTTTGGCCATATCAACTCACACATGACCAATCTTTGGATAATTCCTTGAAAAGCACTTTGGCCATCTCATAAACTCCTTGAAACCAACACATGGACTTCAAGACAATCCTATGGACAAATGCTTCAAATATAACTCAAGGCAACCGTTAGTCCATAGAGATTGTCATCAATTACCAAAACCACACATGGGGGCACCGCATGTCCTTTCAACATGCCTAATGGTTAAAGTTGATGTGGGATGGCTTTGGCATCGCCGTCTAGCCCATGTCAATATGAGATCTTTGCAAAGTCTTCTCAAGGGGGACCATGTCCGTGGACTAACAAATGTTAGTTTTGCTAAAGATCGTGCTTGCAGTGCTTGTATCGCAGGAAAGCTACATGAGAAGGCTCACCCTCCCACGACTATCATTTACTCAAAGAGGCCTTTGGAGCTCCTTCACTTGGATCTCTTTGGGCCTCCATCCTTCGATAGTCTTGGGGGTAGGAAGTATTGCTTGGTGATTGTGGATGACTACTCAAGATACACTTGGGTGTATTTCTTCAAGAGGAAGAGCGAGACCCAACAAACCGTCATTGACTTTGCAAATGAAGCACAACGTCAACACAATGCAAAGATCTTGACAATAAGAAGTGACAACGGCACCGAGTTCAAGAACTACACCTTGGATGAGTTTCTTAGTGATGAGGGGATCAAGCATCAATATTCCGCACCTTACACCCCTCAACAAAACGGTGTTGCGGAGAGGAAGAACCGGACGTTGATGGATGCGGCAAGGACCATGATGGTGGAGTTCAAGTCTCCATACAACTTTTAGGCCGAAGCCATCAACACCGCATGTCATGCATCCAATCGGCTCTACCTCCGCAAGGGCTTGAACAAGACTCCATATGAGATAGTCACCGGTAACAAGCCCAACCTCAAGTACTTTCAGGTGTTCGGGTGTAAGTGTTTCATTCTCAAGAAAGGTGTTCGGTTGTTTAAATTTGAGGCTAGAGCTTATGAGGGCATATTTGTTGGTTATGCTACAAACTCTCATGCTTACCTTGTCCTCAATAAATCCACGGGACTTATTGAGGAGATGTGTAACGTGGAGTTTGATGAGAATAACGGCTCCCAAGAGGAGCAAAGTGGCACTTGTGATGTAGGTGATGAAATTCCTCCTCAAGCCATAAGAAGAATGGGTGTTGGTTTTATCCTACCCATTGAGGAACCCCTTGTGGCCAAAGGAGAAGGACAATGCTCCACTCAAGTGGAGCCATCACCAACCCAAGGCCCACATGCTTCCGAAGAACAACGTGAAGGCCCTCATCCTCAAGAACAAGACCAAGGGCAAGATCACACTCAAGATGGTGTTGACACACCAAGTGATGCCCGAGGTCAAGTTCTCTCCTCCGAGCAAGTTCAAGAACAAGAACAAGCTCAAGACGATGCTCAAGATGATCAAGTGACCACTCCTCGTCTCACCCCCGAGGAGGAATTGGAGCATCGTGCCGCCAAGGTTGCTTCCAAGCTCTCCACCAAGGATCATCTCATGACGAATGTGCTTGGAAGCTTAAGAAAGGGGGTAAGCACTCCTAGACAATTAGCAAACTATTGTGAACATCACGCGTTTGTCTCTTGTGTCGAACCCCACAAGGTCTATGAGGCGCTCGAAGATCCGGATTGGCTCAATGCCATGCATTAAGAACTCAACAACTTCGAGCGCAACAAAGTGTGGAGATTGGTGCCAAGACCGACGGGGAACCACAATGTCATTGGAACCAAGTGGATTTAAGAACAAGCAAGATGCCCATGGGATTATCATTCGCAAAAAGGCTCGTTTGGTAGCACAAGGCTACTACCAAGTCGAGGGTATCGACTACGGTGAAACCTTTGCTCCCGTTGCTCGTCTTGAATCCATTCGCATGTTGATTGCATATGCTTCTCATCATAACTTCAAGTTACAACAAATGGATGTGAAGAGTGCTTTTCTTAATGGTCCTATTAATGAATTGGTTTATGTCAAGCAACCCCCCGGGTTCGAGGATCCCTACTTTCCCGATCATGTGTATCAACTCGATAAGGCACTCTATGGCCTTAAACAAGCCCCACATGCGTGGTATGACCACCTTACCGAGCTGTTACAAGACCGTGGTTTTGAAGTTGGGCTAATCGACCCCACTCTTTTTACTAAGAAGGTCAAAGGGGAGTTGTTCGTGTGCCAATTATATGTTGATGATATTATCTTTGGTTCCCCTAACAAAGCTTTCAATGAGGAATTTGCCGCTCTCATGACCTCAAAGTTCGAGATGTCTTCCATGGGAGAGTTGAAGTTCTTTCTAGGGTTCGAAGTGAAGCAAAGAAGAGAAGGAACCTTCATCAACAAAGACAAATACACTCAAGACATGCTCAAGAGATTCAAGCTAAGTGATGTCAAGCTGACTTCCACTCCAATGCCCACCAAGTGCCAACTTGATATAGATCCCAATGGTAAAGCGGTGGATCAAAAGGTATATCGCTCCATGATTGGATCCTTGCTTTACCTTTGTGCATCTAGACTAGATATCATGTCGAGTGTGGGAATTTGTGCACGGTTTCAATCCGCACCTAAGGAAAGTCACTATGTGTCGGTCAAATGAATCTTTCGATATTTGGCTCATACCCCAAACTTTGGCTTATGGTACCCAAGAGGAGCAAACTTCAAGCTTGTAGGGTATTTGGATTCCGATTGGTCAGGAGACAAAGTGGATAGGAAGTCCACTTCCGGAGGGTGCCAATACCTTGGTTGCTCTTTGGTAAGTTGGTCTTCCAAAAAGCAAAGTTGTGTGTCTCTCTCGTCCACCGAAGCGGAGTATGTAGCGGCCGGTAGTTGTTGTGCACAACTCTTATGGATGAGGCAAACTTTAAAGGATTACGGTGTCATTTGTGACAAAGTGCCTCTTTGGTGTGACAATGAAAGTTCCATCAAGATCTCTCTCAACCCGGTGCAACACTTCAAGAAGAAGCATATTGAGATTCGGTATCACCTCATCCAGGATCACATTAGGCGAGGAGAGATCGAGCTCAACTATGTCAACACTCATGATAACCTTGCAGATATTTTCACGAAGCCCTTGGATGAAGCAAGATTTCGCGAGTTAAGGCATGAGCTAAATATCATTGATTCGAGCAATGTGACTTGAACCCTTGCACACCCCACCACACTCAATTTGTTGTCTAGTTTAGATGTAGGCATGGACATAGGGGGAGTGTTGTTCTCTTAATGAACTCTCCCTCCCCCCTTTATGCATAAATTGATCAAGTCTTTCACAATTAGCCATTGTTGATGGTACTTGTGCTTCAAAGATGAGTTTTGGTCATGGTCCCAAGGTTAAAATCTTCGTGGCGCCATACCTCTTGACTCAAACATAGGTGGCCTCGGCCACCGCCCTCTCTTGAAGAGGTGTCTCTTGGCCTCTTGCTGGTGTGTTCTCTCTTCTTCTTGCCTTTTGTTCTTTTTTTCTCGAGCTAAGACGTATTGTTTAGTTGCCATGGCATGCTGGGCGGTACTACCGCTGGTGGTGCGCAGTACTACCGCATATAAGCGGTACTATCGCCCCCCAGCGCGGTACTACCGCTGCGGGACGGGACCAGGGGGTTATATCGGGGCAGGGGGAGGTTTCTTCTCCCCCATACCCATTCGCTTCGCCCCCTCATTCCTCTTCCTCTCTCCAGCCACGCATCATTGCGGGAGGGCTCCGGCGGATCTTCGTCTCCGGGGCGTCCCTCTCCATTTCCTTAGGTGGAGTCGATCCCCACCTCGTTCTCTTGCCATGGATGCCGGTATTGCCCCCGTTCCTCCTCTTCTTTTGTCTCGTTTTCAGATCTTGCGTCTTAGGGGCAATGGTGGTTGCATCTCTAGATTTTTGGCTAAATCTAGGCTTGAGTAGGTTGGAGAAGGCAACTAGACTATCTAGATTAGAGTTTGGTAGGAATATTTTTGAATTTGGCAGTCCAATAGTGCCGGATCTGACCACGGTAGTAGGGAACTGCTATTTCCCCGCCTCGAGCGCTACTACCGCTCTCTTTGGAGCGGTACTACCGCTTGGGCGGTACTGCCGCGTGCATGTCATGGTACTACCGCTGCCTGCCAAGTTCCATCATGTTCCTGCCACACCTTGATCCTTTTGTTGTGTTTGTTGGCTTATACTCATTCTTTCTGGTTGTTTTGCGTGTTCTTGTGTTTGGTTCCAGGTGATGAACATCCCGAGCCTCAAGCTCGC
The DNA here is from genome assembly GCF_018294505.1 of Triticum aestivum. Classification (NCBI taxonomy): domain Eukaryota; kingdom Viridiplantae; phylum Streptophyta; class Magnoliopsida; order Poales; family Poaceae; genus Triticum; species Triticum aestivum. The sequence goes on along the minus strand of NC_057812.1, from coordinate 565,229,857 downwards.
CGTGTCAACCCCGGGCGTGCAACGTCAAAGCGCTACCGCACCTCTGAGCCAGCAGGTGGTTTCTCTAGCACTCAACCGCCACCAGCAGGTGCATCCGCAAGTGCTCCTCCACCACCTCAGCAGTCGAAGAGATCCGCCAACAAGCCAAAGGGAAAGATTGTGACTGAGATGACTGCCAAAGAGTTTTGGGAAAAGCGTCGCCGCAACCCCTATGAGGCGGACCAAGATCCCACTTTGGTCAACCGCCCGTTCTGGAACCGCTTTCAGTTTGCCATCTATTTTGATGTGATCAAGGCCAAGAAAAATCTCTATGTTGATGTTCGCTCCATCGACACAGATGCCATGGAGAAGGTCCCTGAGTACTTTGGCGAAGCCCTTCAGATGTGTTCTCAGTTGAACATTCTCAGGATCATGCAGTTCAACAAGGATTTCGATGCAGATTTGGTGGCTCAATTCTTTGCTACCATTCATCTTGGAACTGATGCCGATATGACTCTGACTTGGATGACCAATGGCAAGTTGCTTTTCGTCAAGCGGAAGGCCTTCATGGAGTTACTTGATGTGGAAGATCAAGGGCTTGAGACTCCAGTAGGCTTCCGCCCTCACCGCAATGCTACATCCACTCACAAGCAAGCCCTTTGGCCCTACTGCACTGTGAAGGTTCACCCGGTGACTAAGAAGGAAACCTATGAGCTGTCTATGTTTCTGGACATTCTTCATCGTGTCTTCCGTGAGACTCTCTTCCCTCGCATCAGGAATCTGGATATGGTCCACTCCTATCTCGTGGACATGCTTCTTTTTTGCTAGCATGAGAAGGAAGCAAACACTGGAGAGAGCCTGGACATTTCTCATGTTATGTGGTCTGAACTTCTCTCTGCCGTCTCTGAGCGCAAGTGCCCGATATATGGTCCATTCATTATGAGGCTCATTGAGAAGGCCTGGGCTCTTGTCTATCCCAGAGTGTTGCTGAAAACTGGAGACTTGGTTTCTCATGAGATCAAGCATCTGAGGAAAAAGGACGATTGGGGCACCCCAGCGCCTAAACCCGGGGGTCCATCTACTGCTGCTGCTGCCATGGAGACTGAGGGTGGGGCTGCAACTGATGATCACGGGGAGGACTTTGGGCCCTCTAGTGCAGAACCTTCTTGGGCAAAGAAGCTTAAACGCAAGATGAAGAAGCTTTTCTGCATGGAGTCTCATGGTCAGTACATGACTCATGTGGCGGAGAAGCAGGCCAGGGTGTGCCACAAGGAGCTCATGCGTCACCTGGGTGCGACCGTTGCCAGTGGTTCTGAGGGACAGATCACTGAAGAGGAGGAATGGATTCACCAGCATTGCCCTTGGACTGATTCAGACGCCGAGTAGTTTCCGACCCACGACGAAGATGCAGATGATCACGCTGAGATGTCATGTTCGAGATCCTCAGCTTGCCATCACCTGGAGCCGTAGCAACGCTCTTTGCCCTTTTGGTGTCTCGATGCCAAAGGGGGAGAGAGTTTAGGGATTTGGGTTGTTGCTGTGTTGCGAGTGTGTCTTTGTGTCTTGTGTTTTCTCGTGTGTTTTCTAGTTGTCTTTGCTTGGTTTGGTTTGGTGCCAGTGAGACCTAAGTTCTAGACATATGGTGTGAGACATATGCTCCCTATTGCTACCTTATTACTTATGTCTATTCAGTATTGTAGTATCTTATGAGTTGCATGCTTATCCTGTTTTATACCCTTCTCTCATATATCCTGTGCTTAGAATTGTTGGACTATAAAATATAGGGGGAGTGTTGATCCGAATGTGTGTGTGTCTTGCATTCCAAAGGCTCCACTAACTAGGTGCACACATTCAGGGGGAGCCCGTCTATATTTTGTAGTTCTAAGTATCCTTTCTTTTATATCTTTTCCTTGTGCAAATCCCTAGTTGTCATCAATCCACCAAAAGGGGGGAGATTGTTGAGGAATATCTCTCTCGATGTGGTTTTGGTGATTGATGACAACATGTTTGCGGACTAATCGTGTGCTTTGGGCATTTCAGAGATTCATCCTTGGCACGAGACGATTTCTTCCCCTCGGAGTGTCATTCAAGACGGTGTAGCTCTTTCGTTTCTCTTTCGGTGGTCTAGTTGCGTAGAGGGCACCGTACTATCAAGAGGGGGACCGCTGTGGTATTGCTTGGGTGGAATCAACACGCACACATCCGTTTCTCACCCTCCGAGCCCTTCCGCTTCGATGGAGAAATCTTTTCTCTACTTGTGTGTCTTGTCTGGGTCCCAGCAGTAGTACCGTGCTACCTAGCGGTAGTACCGCTGAGGGGTCACAAGCGACAGTACCGCTCCGCAGCGGTAGTACCGCCGTGACTCCACAGTTGTATTACCGCTGGCTTGTCAGGTTCCTACCGCCTCGACTCGAGGGCTCTTTTTCTTGTGTCGGGTTTTGCGGCACTAGTTGCGGCAGTAGAGGCGGTAGTACCGCCCCTACCACCGCGGTAGTACCGCTCTGGGTCCAGGTCCCTGCTTCTCTCCTTTGCGCGGCAGTACCGCTAGGTGGATCGGCAGTACCGCTGGCTCAGTGGTAGTACCACCCTCCCAAGCGGTACTACCGCCCTTTGCGGGGCTGTTTAGTGGGGCAACGGTTGGATTGTTGTCCCCACTATAAAAGGGGGTCCCCTTCTTCCCCATTGACCTACCTCTTCCCCCTCAAGCTCCATTAATGCTCCAAGCTCCATTTTCGCCCGATCTATCTCTCTAGCCAATCAAACTTGTTGATTTGCTTGGGAGTGGTTGAGAAGGCCCCGATCTACTCTTCCACCAAGAGATTTTTGATTCCCCACCTATCCCTAGCGGATCTTGTTACTCTTGGGTGTTTGAGCACCCTAGACGGTTGAGGTCACCACGGAGCCATAGTCCATTGTGGTGAAGCTTTGTGGTATTGTTGGGAGCCTCCGATTAAGTTGTGGAGATTGCCCCAACCTTGTTTGTAAAGGTCCGGTCACCGCCTTCAAGGGCACCAATAGTGGAATCATGGCATCTCGCATTATGTGAGGGCGTGAGGAGAATACGGTGGCCCTAGTGGCTTCTTGGGGAGCATTGTGCCTCCACACCGCTCTAACGGAGACATACTTCCCCTCAAAAGGAAGGAACTTCGGTAACACATCCTCGTCTTCACCGGATCCACTCTTGGTTATCTCTTACCTTTACGTGTGCAAGCTCTTTAGTGTTACTTCTCTTACTTGCTTGCTTGTTTGTTGTTGTTGCATCATATAGGTTGCTCACCTAGTTGCACATCTAGACAACCTACTTTGATGCAAAATTTAATTTGGTAAAGAAAAGTTAAAAATTGTTAGTTGCCTATTCACCCCCCCCTCTAGTCAACCATATCGATCCTTTCAGTAAGTAAATTAAAGTGGAATTGATTTAGAAGATAGGTAAATTAAGGTGATTGATTATCATATACATGAAAGGTTGGACGAAGGGATGGTGGAAAGAAAGGTGAAATGAGAACCTTACATTTTTTGAAGTAGCAGAGATTCATGATGTAACATCCCAAAATTCTAAATTTTGGAATGTTATATTAAATAAATAACTATGCTTGTTGTTTGATTGTTTGTTTGATTGATTGAGTGAATTTGAGTGGCATTAGAAGTTTCAGAAGATTTTGAGTTGATGGGATTTGAATTCAAAATTTGGCAGTTGAAATTTATTTCAAATCAATGCCTGACAAATACTTGAGAAAAAAGTATGAGAGGAGTAAACATGACACTCCAAATTTGTCAGATGAAAAAACATTGCCAAAAAGTTTGAATTCAAAATTGATTTTTTATTTGGGATTTTAGAAAAAATGATTTTTTTATAAAGTTTGAGTTTTGCCCCTGGAAAAATGTTCAAATTGTAGGGAATTTTCCCCTGATCATTTTGATATATATATGTCCTATATAAAATATTTATATTTACTTATATTTCTCTCTCTCTCAATTACTCAAAAAAAAGAGAAAAAGAAACCCCAGGCGCCAGCCAGGCCAACCGGCCCAGCCAGCGCCGAGGCGGCCCAGCCAGCGGGCCAGGCCAGCCGGCCCAACCAGGCGCAGCCCGACCGAACCGACCGGCCCAGCCGCGCCAGCGAGCCAGCCCACGCCGAGCCCCCTCGCCCGAAAACCCTAGGCCTCGGCCAACCGACTGCAACCCCCTCCCTCTCTCTCGCTGACACCCGGCCCCACCACCTTCTTCCTCCCCACGCCAACCCCGCCGCCGCTCGCCGGAATCCCGAAGGATCCGGGATCCTCCCCGATCCCCGACCCCCTCGCCCCTCTCTCCCTCTCGCTGACCCGTGGGCCCCGCCCCTCTCCTTCCCCCCTCGCCCACGCCACCGACCTCGCCGGAGATCGACCGGATCCCGAAGGATCCGGGATCCCCCGACCGCCCCGATGCCCTTCCGAAGCGAAGCCGAGGCCCTGGCTATAAAGAGCCGAGCCCCCGCACCCCATTTCCCCCCCGAGAGCTCGCCGCACCCCCTCTTTCTCCCGCTCGACGTCGCCGGAGACCCGAGCCCTCCCCGCCGCCATTGTTGCCGCCGTCGACCCCCTGGTCCACCCCGACCCCCCCCCAACACCACCGAACCCCTCCCCGACCTCGTGCGCATCTTCCCGACGAGTCGCCGGAGCTCCCCGACGCCCAGACGCCCCGACGCACTTTCGCCGCCGCCGCCGCCGTCGCCGGAGTCCGGTAAGTCACCGGCATCACCCCCCACCGTCCGATCCTAGATCTAGGGCTAGGATTAGAACCCCGAAGGGTTAGGTTTTATTTAGAAAACCGGCCGGTTCCGATCGGTTTAGTTTTTTTTTGTTTAGGTTTTTATTTTAGGCCCGGTTCGTTTAGTTTAAACCTAGGGCCCGTTTAGGCTATCTAACGCACAGGGCACAGTATAGGCCCATTAGGCCTTTTTCTTTTTATTTTGATTTTATGTTTTAGCCGAATAGTTTCTGTTTTCAAAAATGTATATCTTTTATTCTGTTTAATATTTTTGAGTGATTTTTTTTGTTGGATTGCAAATTTTATGTAGTTTCTGTAAAATATATATTCAGCTATGTCAAAAATAATTAAAATTGCTTTATTTTAGTTTTAGTCAGAATAGTAAATCTGCTATAACTTTAGTTAACAAAAAAATTATTTTTGCATGATTCTTTTTGTCATCACTTTATTTTGACATTGCCAAACCCTAGAAATTAACTTGGGTATTTTAGGATTAATAAATAATTAGTTTTAGACAAAATCCTATTAATCCTAATTAATTAACTAGTTCCTGTTTTCCTAATTAATTAATTAGTAAATTAATTTATTTTTAACTTGTGATTAGTTATTCTAGGTTAGTTTCTGTCATTCTAGTAGATGAACTTTTATTTATAACTAATAAAAGTTTTAAATTATTTTTTCTTAATAGAAATTGGATTAGGCCTAAAATGAGTTTTATAATAGCTTTTTAATTAATTCTTTTTGCTCCTAGTTGCTTAGTGAAACCTTTTCTGTTAAGTTAACCTAAAACCATGATTAGGTTATATTAAGAAATTTTTATTATATAAAACTATTTTTGTTATTGTTTGAAGTAGGGAAAACTTTGAGTGGCCTTTATTTGAGTTTTTCTTTTGGATTTGAGTTTTGGTTGTTTGTTGTGTTATGTTACTTTTGTTATGTTGTGTTATGTGATCCTATTGCTATGTGCTTATTATAGTTATTGTTTGCCTCGGTAGAATTTCCGGAGTGCGAAGATTGCTACTACGAAACCCTAGTTTTTTTTCGAAGATCGTCAACCAGGCAAGTTCACTTTGACCATGCTTTTCTTACCTCTGTTTTATTGCATTTAGTGGCACCATTGCAACCACCCCTCAGTAGTGTTATTGAAATTCTTGTAGTTGAGTAGTATGCATGAGGTAGGAACCCATCACCCTGTTACCAAGCCCGGGACGTTATTTATTTTTATGCTACGCTATAGTAGACGGGGTTTGGTATGAGTGCTCGGGAGTGATGTGAGAAGGGAGGATTCTACGTCAATGACGACAACTCCATGATGGAATCTGCAAGGACTGCCTCTTCAAGACCTCAAGACTTCAAGACTCGAGACAGGATTTCAATACACACTACTGGGTGAAGGACGGTTGACGGGCACCCTGGAGAACCCAGTGGTTGGCCGGGATGCATGGAGAAGCGCCATGACATCTTGCGGAAAGCTTCACCCAGACTCAAAGAGACGGAAGAATACTTCACGCCCGGAAGCTTACCTGTGCAACCGCAAGTCATTATGGGCTCTGGCTTGGTTGACCTTAGTTGTGACTCTGGCTGGGACGGTACTAGCAGATGTAGAACTACGGTAGGACGGATGGGTACCGGACAGTGGTCAGAGGAACTCTTTGGAAGACCATGTTTCGGTCATCTTGTTCTCAAACACCCTGAAGTGCGAGAACGTAAAGAGAGGGATCGAATCTTGCGGTTAAAGTGTACAAACCTCTGCAGAGGGTTATAACCTAATCGATTAGCCGTGTCCCCGGTTACGGACAATTTGAGCCTCTGGACTTGGATCTATCTCAGAACTCTCAACACTGGACTGATAACTTAATTGTGGGCAACTTATGATGATTTTGGGCTATGAGACATCGGTTGGCGGAACCATGTCATGATAGAAAACTCCATAGTACAGACTTCATTTATTCCTTTGATGTAGGGAAAACAAATCAGCTTTTACGCAAACAAAACTCAGACACAGAGCCACAAAGCCATATTGCATATAGTATAGTTTTATCATCTGTTTTCTCATGTTGTGATCTTGCCGGTACATTCAATGTACTGACCTACACGGCTGCAACGTATCATGTTGCAGATACTTTCTTCCGACGAGTAAGAGTACGGTACAGGGTTACGGTCTACACTCAACCTGCCGATGGCGTTGATGGGACTCCACACCCGTTTAATTGTTTCCGCTGAGTATTATGAGGTATATATCATTTTACGTTATTTATACATGTGATTGCACTTTGATATATATATTGATGTACTGTGTGTGCCAGCATACTGATCCAGGGATGGCACAGTAACACAGAGGCTTGACCGTCTGAGGTCGGGTCGCTACACATGAACATTCATGAACCATGTTTGTTAATTGCTTAGGCCCTGTTTGGCAACCTAGAAAACTTTTACACTTTTCCGGTTGTAAACTACTAGCCCTGGATGGAAACCAGCATAAGATTAGAGGTAAATACACTAGGAGTCATAGAATTTGCACGCGATGGTCAGTTTGGTGCACAAACTTGTAATATACGTGTTTCTGGTCATCAAACTTGCACGAGTGTTCATATACGGTCACATTTCATGTATACGGACGTATTCATGGCCTATGTGGCATTCCAGTGTGGCCAGGGCCTGCTGTCATCCACTGTAGTATGTAGATCTGCAGAGAAGCCTTTGGCTTTTTTATTTTCGTATTCAGCCTCTAAAAACAAAATGAAAAAACAAGCGATGTGGGGTTTTGAAGCTGCAACGTGCCATAGTAGTCTCACGTGGACAACCACCAGACTACTGATCATTCATGTTTATATAGCACGACTAATTTCTGTATCATATAAACATTGACTGAAAATAAATTTTACAAGAAATGTAACACGAAAAAAATGAGCACCGCGGCTCGACCATGTGACCTTGTGGTCAAGGTTAACTAAGATTACCACCAACAACACAACACGTCCAGATGTAAGAAAACAATTTATATTCTTGTGTTTGTGACATTCAAAAAATATTTATGTGTTACAAAAAAGGTATGCGGCATTTTAAAAAGTTTCAAAAACTTGTATTTGAAAAAAATGTTAATCAACACAACATGTCCAGATTAACATTTTTTTCAAATACAAGTTTTGAAACTTATGTGTATTGAAACATATACTCCATATGATACACATATGTTTTGATGTTTTAAATACTCCAGTATACATCTATGTTTTGATACACATATATTTTAAATACTCCAGTATACATCTATGTTTGGAGTATTTAAAAAAATATATGCCTAATACTTTTTAAACATATGATTAACATTTTTTTTCGAAATACAAGTTCTGAAACTTTTTTCAGCTATGTTTTCAACATTTTCGGATGGTATGAAACATTTTTGAGCTACACAAACAGCTTTATACATTGTATAGGCATTTAAAAAATGTCATGACCAGATTTTTTTGGAATGCATGAACATTTTTAAAACGCAACATATCATTTTTAATTACACAAATGTGGTTTACAATGCTTAAACATTTTTTTAAATGTCACACACCTTTTTTTGTAACACATAAACACTTATTAAATATCACAAACACAAGAATATAATTTTTTTTCTTACATAGAACAAGAAGGAATAACAGCATGAAAAATATTTTATCCCATTTGGATATGTTGTGTTGTCGAAGTCCGGTGGTAATCTTAGTTAACGTTGACCACGAGGTCACATAGTCGAGCCACGGTGCTCCCTTTTTTGGGGTTACATTTCTTGTAGAATTGATTTTTCGGCCTTGTTTATATGATATAAAAAATATTTATGCTATCTAGACATGAATGATCATTGGTTTGGTGGTTGTTAACCCGAGCCTAGTAGGGGCATGTTCCTAGTTCGTAACCGAACCATCCCTTGTTTTTCCATTTAATTTAGGGGCTTTATACGTAAATAAAAACCATTTTATTTTAGGGGCTTAATAAATTAAAAAATAGATGCATAATACGTAAAAAAAGAAAAAGCCTGCAGATCTACCATACGTCGCGGGCTTACAGTGGGCCCTGGCCATGCTGGCAATGCCACATAGGCTACGGATATGTCTGCGTACATGGAATGTGACCGTATATGAACATTTGTGTGAGTTTGATGACCAGAAACACGTATTTTACAAGTTTGTGTATCAAACTGATCGTCGCGTGCAAGTTCTATAACTGATGTATTTACCTCGTAAGATGATACTCCCTCCGTCCGGAAATACTTGTCATCAAGATGAATAAAAGTGGATGTATTTAAATGTATTTTAGTTCTAGATACACCTCTTTTTATTCATTTTCATGACAAGTATTTCCGGACGGAGGGAGTACACTTGTAAAGACATCCAAACGCAGCGTTGAAGTTATGGTTGCCTGAAATCCACTGTACAAAAATTTGCCGCTCGCCGCTGCCTTCCGCGAGGAGAAGGAAGGGAGGCCGCGTCCGGTAGAACCACGACGCCCAATTATAAAACTTTGGCGCCTTCGCGTTCTGTTTCAGCCCCAAAACCCGCCTCCTCTGCTCAGAAGAGAGAGAGAGAGAGAAACGCCTCACATCCCGAGCATCTCTCTGTCTCTTCGAGTGGTGGGCCCCATGTCGTCGGCGGCGGCGCACCAGAAGGCGGCCGCGGCGGCTCCCGTCGAGGAGGAGGAGGCCGGGGAGCACGGGCCTTTCCCCATCGAGCACCTCCAGGTGCGCTCCGCTCAACACCCATCCCGCCCCCCTCCCCCTCAATCGATCCGCTCTTTCTCCGCCGCGGAGGCCGCCGAGAGCGGGGTTTTCTGTCACGATCCGCTCCCTTTCCCGTCGTGGAATGGGGGGTGCGGCCGAACGCCGCAACTGGATGCGACTGACCCGCTCCTTTTTCCCCATTTTTCTCTTCGGTGTTCGATTTGGCGGGTTCTTGGCGGTAAACCCTAGGTTCTTGCCCTCGGAACCGCGTGAAGTCGAAGATTTAGTCCGCACTTCGGTTATTTGGGTTGTTTTGAGGCGGATTTATCCTATTTGGGAGTCCCTTTCCGGTAGAGTTATCGGCCCTGAACCCCCGAATTCCCGGTTCCTTTTTCTCTCGGGAACTTCACATGCATGAAATGGATGCTCTCCTTTCATTTTGGTACACAATTTTCCGATCCGCATATGGCGTATCACCAGAGGCTTGATTCACTGATTCAACGGGGTTGATTTGTTAGCACCCTTAAAGATCGTTACTGAAATGTTAATGTTTGCTGTCACCATTTCTGATGCGTGATTTTCCCACATTTTTAAGGGATCAGGACAAAAGTTGGACTGTATATCTGCACTACCGGTTCTTGAAGTCTAAACAATTTGCAGACATACCCGTCTCTAGTTGTATGCAATTAAGAGGACCTGTACTTTGTTTTCCAAGCTTTATGATTCCTGGCATCTAAAACTTATGCATTGCACATGCACGCGTTGTCTTTCTGGAAGTAATGCTTATACGATTTGATTTTATGATGTTCTAATTCTTTAAAGTACGAAATGTTGATACATCCTTCTGAAAGCAATTTACATTCTCCCCAAGGCACCATGTGCGGCAGCCAATCAGCCATGGCAGTTGTGAAATCGTATCCCATTTTCTTGTCAGCAACTCAGCATCCTATCTCAGATTCTTAGTATCTAAAGTTACTTTTCCATGCTAGGTGTCTGAAATTCATAGTGCGAAATAGTTTTATCATTAGGCCATCTGGACTCTCGTGTAGGCTGTTGAGGATGTAATCTGTTTTGTTAACTGAAATGAAGTGGTCTTCTTCCTTAGAAAATCCTGAATGTTAATGTCACAACTAGACTAAAATTATGTTAATTTTTCTGTGAAGGCATCTGGAATAGCTGCAGTTGATGTGAAAAAGCTCAAAGATGCTGGTCTTTGCACAGTGGAGTCTGTAGCTTATTCTCCAAGGAAAGATCTTTTGCAAATTAAAGGGATTAGTGAAGCCAAAGTCGATAAGATAATTGAAGCAGGCAAGTAATTGTTTCCCTCTACTATAGGAATTTAGGAACATTATTTGCATTGCTTCGTATACAAAAGAATTTCCACATGCAAAGGTACTGAATGTTGATAAACATCTGACAGCTTCGAAGTTGGTTCCACTGGGATTTACTAGTGCTACCCAACTTCATGCGCAGAGGCTCGAGATTATCCAAGTTACAACAGGATCAAGAGAACTTGATAAAATATTGGAGGGTAACTGTCTCTGCCTTTTGTCATTTCCTATCTGCCACAAAGAAACTCTGATACAATAGACACATAAAAATAATGTAATTGTGTTTCAAATTCTGATAGGAGGAATAGAAACAGGATCTATCACGGAGCTTTATGGTGAATTTAGGTCTGGGAAGACTCAGTTGTGCCATACTCTCTGTGTCACATGTCAGGTATTGCGGTAAAATATCAATCTTATGTTATGGTGCCACTACATCAGTATAATTCTAGAAGGATACGTGATATCTTTTTTCCAATATTGGAAGACTGCCCCCCCCCCCCCTCTCTCTTCCACTGTCTGTTTTCTCAAGATTGAAAATTTTGGTACTGATTTATACAGCTCCCACTGGACCAAGGTGGTGGTGAAGGAAAGGCTCTTTATATTGACGCAGAAGGCACATTCAGACCACAAAGACTCCTCCAGATAGCAGACAGGTGATATCGCAGTTTTTTCTTTCTATACCAGTTTAAATTATTATTCATTCTGCCACTATGCGGTGTATGATTGAACAGCTAAACAAGATAATCCTGTATTTTAGGTTTGGACTGAATGGTGCTGATGTACTTGAGAATGTAGCTTATGCTAGAGCATATAATACTGATCATCAATCAAGACTTCTGCTGGAAGCAGCTTCCATGATGGTGGAGACAAGGTGAGTTGATGCTTCTATAATTTGGTATCTATGCTCTGAAGTATACGATTTACTAGCAAGAAACTGTGAACTGCTAAAATTATATTCCACCTATCTTCATATATTTGCTTGAATATTCGGAAGGATTGGTAAAAAATAAGGTGTATGCGTCAAAAATAAATAAATAAGGCGTCAATGATGTTTAGGATGGTTACAAGTTGCTTTTTTTTTACTACCAGGCAACTATCAGCACTAAGTAGGAAATAAAGATATTTAGTTATGTTTCCAGTGGAGCACTGGAAAGGGGTAGCAGCCGATCTCATTATCATGACTTGGGAACTGGGAAGTTGTCCATCTTATCCTGACATGTCCCATGCTGCTAAATTGTTGGGGTAATGTTATTTTTTTATATGGTAGAATATATTTTTCAGAGTTACTCTATTACATCTGCTTTAGAAAGAATAAAATCCAGTCGAATAACAGTCCAAGGCAATTTTATTCTGTTACTTGCTGTAATTAAGCCAATTAGATCCTGGCTGTGATTATACTTGCACCTTTTTCGTCATTTCTGAGTGCTTACATTGCAATTATTGGACAATCTCCCTAATACTGAACTGGAACTCTGTTGCTGCAGGTTTGCGCTTATGGTTATAGATAGTGCCACAGCCTTATACAGAACTGACTTCTCTGGTAGAGGGGAGCTATCAGCAAGGCAAATGCATCTGGCCAAGTTTCTCAGGAGCCTTCAGAAATTAGCGGATGAGGTACATTAGCCTCTTTCCATTAGCAGCTGATGAATGATGAAATCATTATTCTATAGTACTTACACTTGATTATAGATATGATACTGGAGCCAAATTGCTGACAAAACTTGTCGTGTTGCTGCATTTTATTCTACTTGATCATAGAAATGATATTGGTCCCATGGATAGTTGCTCATTTGACTTGTTTTGCTTGCTCTAGTTCGGGGTGGCAGTGGTAATCTCCAACCAGGTAGTGGCCCAAGTGGATGGTGGTGCAATGTTTGCTGGGCCACAGATCAAACCCATTGGAGGGAACATCATGGCTCATGCTTCCACGACGAGGTGTGCTGCATTGAGTAACCTGTGTACTACCTGGCATCTCCTTACCACTCATCCTGTTCGGATCTTGTTTAACATCTGGTACTGCATGTCAGGCTTTATCTCCGTAAGGGAAGGGCGGAGGAGCGGATCTGTAAGGTGGTGAGCTCTCCCTGCCTGGCTGAAGCTGAAGCAAGGTTTCAGATATCACCTGAAGGCGTCACAGATGTTAAGGATTGAGAGTGTTCTTTGCTTGTCATGGGGATACCTCGTGTATCAGACTTAGCCTGCTGTTTGCATCTTCAGCAACAGATGCTAGCTTGTGCCGATGAAAGAAGGCCCTTCTGTATAGCAAACACCCTGCAGCTGCAGTGGCACCATAGGGGCTCCCTGGAAGGAAATGTTGTACAGCTAATCTCCCATAGTTTGCTTGTTCTATCTTTTTTAGTGGTCTTAGTATGCACTGCTCTCATCAAGATCGTTATGGTTATGGCTGAGTGATGGGAAAATGTAGTTGCTCACTTTGTTTCAAATATCCTTGGTCATCTAGGACATTGACATTGCCTCCTATGTGATATTGGACCACCAATTTCTTTGACAATATGTTAGATGAAAAACAAAAATCGTGGTGTATATTTCAGAATGTCAATACCAGTAACTCTTTTTAAATTGATAGTTATACATAAAAAAGTTTAACCAACAGAAATTCTAAAAGGACATCCATTTCAGATTGGGGAGATTACCTTGGAAGACATACATATTTTGGCTGAGTGGGAAATGAGAGTCCATACCCTCAATATTATGATGTTGCCATTCAAATCCCTTGGATGGTTTGTATTTCCAGTATAACTTTTCTTTGTTTGAAACGGAGACAATCCCAAGTGGTGTGGTGGTGTCTCTATTTGCAAATTTAATAGTAACATTAATGTCTTCTATTTCATCGGATGCTATACCATTCATAATTTCTTGGTAAGGTAAAAGGAATAGCACTCACACTAGCATCTAAGTCACATAAACCATGATAGCAACAATCTCTTATTTTAACTGAGACAACATGCATGCCAACTACTGGTCTATGTTTATCCTTTTTATCAGGTTTGGCAATTCTAGCAGCCTCATTACACAAATAAATAACATGTCCATCAATATTTTCTACCAAGAGATTTTTAACCATAGCAACACTAGGTTTCACTTTAATTTGTTGAGGGGTTTAGGTGCTTTAATATTACTTTTGCGAACTACGGTTGATACCTTAGCATATTCCTTTATCCTAACATGGAAATGTGGTTTTTCAATATAAGCAGTAGACACAACTGGATCAACATTATAAATAATAGTTTCATCTTTAGCTTTAACTGGTTCTTTAATTTGTTCTTTAATAGGGGGATGATATTTAAACCACTTCTCCTTAGGGAGATCAACATGAATAGCAAATGATTCACAAAAAGAGGCTACTATCTCAGAGTCAAGTCCATATTTAGTGTTAAACTTGTGAAAAGAATCGGTATCCATAAAAGATTTAACATAATCAAACTCAAGCTTAATATCTGACTCTTTACCTTCACCGAGTTCCCAATTTTCAGGATTGCATTTAATTATTTCTAAGAGATCCACCCGAATTCAATAGTCTTCTTCATAAAAGAACTAGTATAAAAAGTATCGAGCATAGATTGATCATCACGAGAAAGCCGAGCATAAAAATTCTGAATACTAATTTCTCTTGAGAGCTCATGATTGGGGCATGAATATAACATTGACTTAAGCCTCCCTCAAGTTAGAGCGATACTTTCTCCTTCACGAGGCCAAAACTTTACATAATTCCGATCATGCCGAATTAGATGCATAGGATAAAACTTCTAGTGAAATTTCAATTTTAATCGATTCCAGTTCCAAGATCCAATATCATCGCATAGCCTATATCATGTCAATGCTTTTCCCTTCAAATATAAAGGAAAAAACCTTCTTCTTAACTTCATCTCCGGATAACCTGCAAGCTTAAACAATCCACAAATTTAATCCACATGTATCAAATGCATATCAAGATGTTTAGTTTCGTCTCCTGCATAAGGATTAGCTAGCAGTTGTTCTATCATACCCGAAGGAATTTCATAACCAATATTTTCAATAGGCGCAGTAGGTTGAGAGGCAACTCTTTGTGTTTCTGGTTGAGGTGAGGATACCCCGAACAAACCCCTAAAAGGATTATCTTCCATAGTAACAAGTGACAATAAATTTCAGCACATAGTATAAGTTTTTCCTTACCGACTTCCACTTACCAAGAGCGCTTCACTCCCCGGAAACGACGCCAGAAAAGAGTCTTGATGACCCACAAGTATAGGTGAAAAATCATGGATGTCGCCTAGAGATGGGGGGGGGGGTTGAATAGACGCTTTAAAATAATTACGGTTTAGGTCTGAACAAATGCGGAATAAAACTAGGATTTAATTTGTCAAGCACAAAACCTAAAACAACTAGACAACTTATGCTAAGCAAGATAAACAACCGAGTGATAGCAAGATATATAACATGCCATAATATGGCTACCACAAAGTAAAGTGCATAAGTAAAGGACTCGGGTAAGAGATAACCAAGGCACACGGAGACGACGATGTATCCTGAAGTTCACACCCTTGCGGATTCTAATATCCGTTTGGAGCAGTGTGGAGGCGCAATGCTCCCCAAGAAGCCACTAGGGCCACTGTAATCTCCTCACGACCTCGCACTATTGGGGAACGTTGCATGGGAAACAAAAAAATTCCTACGCTCACCAAGATCCAATCTAGGAGATGACCATCTACGAGAGGAGAGATTGCATCTATATACCCTTGTAGATCGCTAAGCGGAAGCTTTAAGAAACGTGGTTGATGTAGTCGAACGTCTTCGCGATCCAATCATGACCTGTCCCGCAAACATCTTCGCGATCCAATCACGATCCGTCCTGCGAACTTCCGATCCAAGAGCCGAATGGACGGCACCTCCGCATTCAACACACGCACGACATCATGGCGCCTTCACCTCCTCGATCCAGCAAGCGATAGTGAAGTAGTAGCTCGAGTCCTCCGGCAACACGACGGCGTGGTGGCGGTGGTGGTGACGGAATCTCAGCAGAGCTTCGCTAAGCGCTACAGAGAGGAAGAAGGCTATGAGGGAGAGGAGAGGCAGCGCCGTGGCGTATGAGGGTGTTCAAGGGGTGTGGTTACCCTCTCTCTACCTCTCTATATATAGGGGAAGGAAGGAGGGGGTGGCACCCCTAGGGTTTCCCCTTGGGGGGGGGCAAGGCAGATGGGATCTCCCCTAGGGTGACTTGCCCCCCAAGCCGGGTGGAGGGAACCCTAGATGGGGCGCCCCACCTTCCCTGGTTACGTGAGATGGGGTGAGAGGGGCGTTCATCCCCTTAGCGGGCTGGTTTGTCCCCTCCCCTTGGGCCATGAGGCCCCCAACACTTGTCGGGACCCCCCGAAACCCCTTTCGGTCATGCTGGTCATCACCCGGTACCCCCGGAACAATTCCGGACTCCAATACCCTTCGTCCAATATATCGATCTTCACCTCCGGACCATTCCAGAGTTCCTCGTCATGTCTGGATCTCATTTGGGATTCCTAACAACCTTCGGTAACCACCATAATGACTCAACTATACTTATATCGTCACCAAACGTTAAGTGTGTAGACCCTGCGAGTTCGAGAACTATGCAGACATGACTGAGACACCTCTATGGTCCATAACCAATAGCGGGACATGGATGGCCATATTGGTTCCCACATATTCTACGAAGATCTTATCAGCCGAACCTCGATGTCAAGGATTCAACTAATCCTGTATGTAGTTCCCTTTGTCTATCGGTATGTTACTTGCCTAAGATTCGATAGTCAGTATCTCCATACCTAGTTCAGTCTCGTTACCGACAAGTCTCTTTACTCAGTCCGTAATACAAGATCCCATGGCTAACTCATTAGTCACATTGCTTGCAAGATTCTTGTGATGTTGTATTACCGAGTGGGCCCTGAGATACCTCTCCGTCATACAGAGTGACAAATTCCGGTCTTGATCCATGCCAACTCAACAGACACCCTCGGAGATACATGTAGAGCACCTTTATAGTCACCCAGTTACATTGCGACGTTTGGTACACACAAGGTACTCCTCCGGTGTTAGTGAGTTGCATGATCTCATGGTCATAGGAACATATACTTGACATGCAGAAAACAATAGCAATAAACTTGATAAGATCATATGCTACGTTTACAGTTCGGGTCTTGTCCATCACATCATTCTCCCAATGATGTGATCCCGTTATCAATTGACAACTCATGTCTATGACTAGGATACCATAGCCATCTTTTGATCAACGAGCTAGTTCGGTAGAGGCTTACTAGGGACATGTTGTTGTCTATGTATCACACATGTATTTGAGTTTCCGATCAATACAATTCTAGCATGGATAATAAATGATTATCATGAACAGGGAAATATGATAATAACTAATTTATTATTGCCTCTAGGGCATATTTACAACACGCACAATGCAAGATGATGTGATTCCACTAAGGGACCCTTGAGGGCGGTCACCGAACCCATACAAATGGCAACCGTTGGGGGCGGTCACCGAACCCGCACACTTTGGCAACCCTTGGGGGCGGTCACCGGAACCCGTACAAATTGCTTAGGGTGATCTCCACAACCTAATTGGAGACCCCGATGCTTGCCCGGAGCTTTACACCACAATGATTGAGCTCCGAAGCACCACCAACCATCTAGGGCACCCAAGCACCCAAGAGGAACAAGATCTAGGGTACCAAGCACCCAAGAGTAATAAGCTTCTCAACTTTTCACTTCCACGTATCACCATGGAGAACTCAAAACGATGCAAGTAATGCAATGGCAAGGGCACACGGAGTTCCCAAGTCCCTCACTCCCAAATCTGGCCAAAGCAACGAAAGCTATGGAGGAAAATGAGAGGAAGAACAAGAAGGAGAACACAAAGAACTCCAAGATGTAGATCTAAGGGATTCCCCTCACATAGAGGAGAAAGGGATTGGTGGAAATGGGGATCTAGATCTCCTCTCTCTTCCCCCCCCCCCCAAAACTAGCAATAATCCATGAAGGGATTGAGAGATAGCAAACTCCAAGAGGTCAACAATGGTGGGGTTAAAAGCTTGCAAGAGGATTGGGGTTGAAGGTGGAAGAGGGGGGGGGGGGTATAAACACACCCAAGAAAAATATGGCCATTGCACAAAGCCACCACCCGGGCACCCGGACAAAAGGCCTGGACCCAATAGAGAAAAATCCATACAACCCTGGGCACCCGGGGGTAAAACCCAGGGCACCCGGACATACAAGAAAAGCAACGGGGCAGGGGGACCGGGCACCCGGGGGTCCAAGACCCCGGGGACCTGGGGTAGGCCGAGAGGTGGCAAGGGGGCGACTGGGATGAGCCGGGCACCCTAGGCCCCCAAATCTCGGGCACCGCACTAGACATGGGGGATTAGGAGATGGCGGGGAGGGGCCGAGCACCCGGGGGCCCAAACCCCGGGCACCCGCACCGGACAGAGAAGGGATAGGAGGTGAGGGAGTAGCCCGGTTGAGTCCTTGGGGGGGGGGGTCCGAGACCCTGGGCACCCGCATCGGTCAAAGAGGTGTCTACGGAGGGGCTCTGGTGACCCCGGGCACCCGGGGGTCAAGGACCCCGGGCACCCGCAGTAGGCAGGAGATGTGGGACCGGTAAAATTAAAATGGCCACAACTTTTGCAAGCGAACTCCGAATTTGATGAAACCAAGTTTCTTGGAAAGCTAAAGACAAGGGCTAACACAATCTTTATAGAAATATCAAGAAATAGAAATTGAGAACATACCCAAAATAAAATGGTGAGAACCCTTTCTCAAATAAGACCGGTAAAAACTCCAACACCGAAACTCAAAAGAAGATGCATAGGAAATCGGTTTTCGATGAACTTGTCATGAAGATAACCACATGTTCTACAATCTCACAAAGAGAAAAGCTAAACAAGAACCAATAAATATGATGCCTAGCATGCAAAGGTTTGAGCTCTCTGCGAATGATACAAATAAGCTACTCACTCGAGAGCCCCCCTTGATAGTATGGCTATCGATCCTATGATCCGATCTCCCAACTAACACCATGAGACTGGTAAAATAGAAACCTATCAAGGACAAACCTTTGCCTTGTGCATAATCCATTTGAGCTAGATGATGAAGATCTTGACCTCCTCAACTTGTACCACCTTTCTTGATTGCGCTAGCTTGATGAAGACTAGTAGATTGCTCCCCCATACTCCACTGTGGGTGAGCCAAACTCCTTGGCACATCTTCACAAGTCCATTGTCACCACAATGTACAACAAGCATCAAGGGCATGATCTCTTCATGATGCTCCACTTGAACTTGCCCACCGCAACCTAACCCCACATACAACTCTCACATAGACCACGGGTTAGTACACACAGCAAAATGGATAATACTTACCATACCATGAGATCACTTGATCCCGCTTGGTAAATCTTCTATGCTTTGTGTGTTGATCAACTTGAATCACTCTTTGTACTTAGTCTTGACCAACCTTGTATCTTTCCAACTCTCTTCATTAGGATGATGTCTTGAAGGTAAACATGAATGTTCACACAATCTTCTTCTTCTTTAAGACATGCTTGCAATAGGCTCAATTCTCACGTGACCAATCTTTGGATAAATCCTTGAATAGCACCTTGGTCAACACACATTCTTCTTATAATAACCTTGAAACTAACAAATGATCTTCAAGTAATACATATGGACAAACCCTTCAAACATAACTCAAGGCAACCATTAGTCCATAGAGATTGTCATCAATTACCAAAACCAAACATGGGGGCACCACATGTTCTTTCAATCTCCCCCATTTTGGTAATTGATAACAATCACTTTCAAGAGAGTTTTTATAAGGAATTAAGCATCACCATGCAAGGCAACAACTAATAATGCATGAGCATGAGATGCAAATGCTTAGGAACAAAACCAAAGCAAGAAACCCAAAACCCTCTAAGCTCTCCAAACTAAACTCTTGAAACTTCTCCCCCATTGGCATAGATTGCCAAAATGGGCCAAAAACTTAGAAGGCCAATATAATATGTGTTCCTCCATAAAGTGTGAATTTCTCAAAATATGAGTGAAATGACATACACATGTCTAACGATAAATAGTTGGAGGAAGACAAACTATATTGAGGATCCAAAGATTGCAAAAGGATGATATGCCACAAAGACATACCAAAGAGAAAAGCAAACAACCAGAAGGATGCCAATTGAAATAATCAATCAAATGCTCCTACGAGCCAAATGAATAAAACATATTATGATACGAGCATAGGAGTGTTCTAAAGAAACTAGAGAAGCTTCCCATGATTTGTGCACTATTTAGAATATTTGTATTTGGATGCCAAGTGCACAAAATAGGATCATCGCTCCCCCAAAATCAATAAAAACTCACAACTAGTGCATGTGAGCATATACACATTTTGTATAGGAAAGTAAGCCAAGCACTTGCAACAACCACATGGTCGAGCAACATGTAAAAGAGGCAACTTGAGGCTCAACCAAAATGATGTGTGTGAGTCATGGGAAAGCACTTGAGAAGACTAATATAAGAATGAGCATTAAGCATCAACATAGTCTTTTATAAATGTGACACAAGGTGCATGACATGTCCTTCCCACACACACACGACTAGCAAATGGGTTCACAAGCTCACTAAAAACAAATTAAAATACTGAAGCTTGTGACAACCCATGGTGAAGATAGATAAAGAAATCCTTGTCAAGAGGAGGGATACCAATCGAATGACAAGCCTCGTCAAGACAAGTATGAGGAAAACTATATTCACCACAAAAGAGTGCATCAAGATGCAATGAGATAAGACCCGCACTCAATGCAAAAGTTTTCACGGAGCCATCAAGGAAATAACCCGAGAAAGAAAAGATGGACATGCACTACAAAAAAAATACACTTCCGGGATGATACGTGTTTGTCACAGTAGGTCACTTTTTTGTCATGCATGTACATCCATGACAAATTTATGACAGAATCAAGATAGTCATACCTGTGCTGTCGTAGAAGTGTTCCATGACATTACCAAAATTATCATCACGGAAGTGTCCACTTCCATGACGATAAATCGCGCGTCACAGAAGTGCTTTCGTCAAGGGTGACCGACACGTGGCATCCACCATAACGGAACGCCGTTAAGCTATCGGGTCGGGTTTTGGATCCGATAACCCGCTAACAGCCCCGACCAATGGGGATTTTCCACATGTAAAATCATCATTGGCTAGAGGAAACACGTGTCAGCTCATCATCGGGACAGATGTCATCCACTCACTAGACAGAAGGCGCCTATGATATGTCGACACGTGGCACGACCCAACAAGTTTAAATGGGCCGGCCCAACTAGAGGCCCACAAGATTTTGCGGACCATAATGGGCCGGCCCAGCTAAAGGCCCATGAAATTTTGTGGGCCATAATGGGCTGGCCCAGCTAAAGGCCCACAAGATTTTGCGGGCCATAATGGGTCGGCCAAGGTAAAGGCCCACAAGATTTTTTGTGCCATAATGGGCCGGCCTAGGTAAAGGCCCACAAGATTCTTGCGGGTCATAATGGGCCGGCCCAGCTAAAGGCCCACGAGATTTCGCCGACATTAATGGGCCGGCCCAGCTGTAGGCCCACAAGATTTTGAGGACCCTAGTAGGCCGGCCCATTAACTGGCTGCCATGTTTTGGGCCAAATGCCGGCCCATATTTGATCCGGTCCATTAATGGCCTGTCACGCTCCGGGCCTAATAGTGGCCCATATGAGATCCGTCCCGTTAAAAGCCTACCACGTTTTGGGCCAAATTACGGCCCAGATCAGGTCCGGCCCTTTAAGAGGCTTTGGGCTCAATTATGGCCCATATCAGATTTGGCCCGTCAACTGGACACTATGCTTTTGGGCCCACTTGCTAAAGGCCCACTTAGTAATTCGGCCTGATATCAGTTTTGGCCTATTAAGGGCCCGTTTAACATTTCAGACCTATATTAATTTCGGCCTGTTAAAAGCCCGTCATATAGTTGGGCCTAACTATGGCCCGGTTTGCATTCGGCCTGCTCGCAGCCGATATCTGATTGGGCCAAACAAGGACCCAGACAATTTTGGCCTGTTAAAAGCCCGTGATTTGATTCACACAATCATGGGCCGGGGTTCATTTCGGGCTGCTGCGTAACTAGTAGGAATTAAGAACAAACCTACTCTATACAATAAACAAATTATGGCATAGTAACTAAGAATAAAGCTACACTACACAATAAAGGATTTAAGGTATATTACATCCACTGGGCATCAAAGTTCGCCACTAGTGATCATAAAGCGCAACGAAGAAGCAAATTACAAAAACTGGGCACCATTGCAGCGTAACAAAATAATACTGAACCGAGACCACTTCCAAGACAGTTCAAGAAAGGTTAGTCTTGCGGGGGAACTGCTGCGCAAGCTGCTGAGCAAGGTTGTGAGACCGGCCTAGCATGTCGGTCATAGCTTCTAGGTGTAGTTGTTTAGCGATGAGGTTCTCATTGGTGTTCTCCGCAATCTTTCTTAGAGATAGGACTTCAAGTCGAAGTTGAGTTACAGAATGCCTCTCTGCTAGAACTTGGGACTGAAGAAGTCGAACTGATTCAGACAACGAATTCTATGAGCTTGTCTGACTGTTAATCTCAAGTAACTTGAACACTGCATCAAGACAAGACTTTGGGGTTGTCTCGCTATCTTCAAGATGTTTTGCCTTCTTTGCTGCAATATATGTTGGGTTTGTCTCACAGCCTTCAGCAGACTTGTGCATGCCATCTGGCATATCACCCTGAAACAAAGCAGAGAAATGACAAGTTTTGCACGTGTATAAACAAAGATGATAACTGTTCTGTCAATTCTATCCAATTTCAAATTAGAAAATAAAGAGTATGTTCAAAATATCAATAGCATAATTTGGCATTGTTCATAATGCGGGGAGCTTCACCACACTACTAGATTACCATGTCAACATAACAAGCATAGATGAAGGGCAAAGAAAATCATTGTATCTATTTTGGATAATGTGCATGGCATGTTGTTCATATCATCAACCACATCAGTAAGATAAAACAGGAGATGACAAGGTGCAAACGTGGGCTGCTTCACCACACACTGGATTATAGATCCACAAAAACAAGCATACATATAGGGAGTATTAAGTAATGTGCATGGTATGAATAAGGAATTTGGTTTTACAAGTAAAACTTAGAACTTACGGTTCTTACGAACATGCATTTTGGTAGAAACAGCAAACTAAACAGCAGTAAACGATAGGGAGTATGAGCAAATTAAACAGCAGTTGAGGATAAAGGCTTTAGAAGGACTGACTTACATTAACAGTTAACACCGGCTTTATAATGCCCTTCTCCATGGCAAGGGAAGGATAACTCTAGAATTTCAGCACAGAATCTTCTTCATAAGCATTGCCTGTACTCTACATTTTGTAGAGAGTAATTATAGATATGATAATACTGGAAGGGATAGACGATAATGAAGATAAGATGCAGATTGATGCTACATAATCAACTACCAATCCCTGGAAGTACAAGCGTTACAGGACAAAATGTACTGACAAGAGCAATGGGCTACACTTCTGCACTGGCATTGTCTGTGTATTCTACTTGTTGGTAAGATTAAATATAGATATGATCTTTTTTAGTAAATGGTGGGTGAGGGAGATAAGATGCAGAATGCTACAAAATGAACCAATCCCTCTTCCCATAATACAAGAGTGTTTTGAACACTAGTGTACTGTACAAAACATTCTTATATTATGGGATGGAGGGAGCAGCTATTAATGTAAGTACAGTGACAGACCACGTTCAGTCCTTACAAGAGGACTGCAGAGCTAAACCTCTTCAAAAGCATTGGGTTGATTCTAAATTTATGTAAGAGTCCATACGGATCTTATAATGTCCACCAAATGGACGATTACAAGGCTAACATGTGAAGTGATGCTACATAATCAAACAACTATGAAAGTAAGTATGGTCATACAGGGCAAGAGGTACTCATAAGAGCAATGCAGTGTGCAGTATAGTTGCGAGATTCTGTGGTCCCTTGAGAACGAATGTTCTTCTGCTAACAGTTTTCGTACAAGTGAGACATTAAGGCAAATGCAGAAATGTAGTTCAAATTGTGATGTGATATCATAGACAGTACCTTACGCTGCAGCCGAGACCAATGTGTAACAAGATTATTCCAATCACCGCCGGATAAATGTAGCACCGGAGACTTTACAGAAATTTCGTTTAGAGGCTTGCCATTGAAGTGCGCTTGCCTCAGGTAGGAATGATACTTCATCAACGAGTGCTTGAAAAGCGCAACCAACCCTTGCTCGTCATCACAATCTAGTTTGCGCCTCGCCTATTTAAAAGAATGAAATCCTATGTCTTCTGTCAGCAGAAACATATGCAGTAATGACCATGAATAACATTAGTACATTACTTACGCGTAAGTTGCGGAGGAAGACTGGAAATTGTTCTGTGTCTGTGGTATAATCTTTCCATGAAGGAAAGATGCGCACAAAGTTCCTAACAACAACATAAGCTTCGTCTTCTAAACTGGGAAGAAATGGAACAGGGGTCCTATTTGTTGCAATTGGGGCTCTCTCTGGTTCGAAAAGGGATTTGGCAACTGGAATTGGTGTACTCTTTGCTGGAATGGGGGTTTTGCGTCGTACAACTGGTGCTATGTCAACTGGCATAATCATACTATTTGCTGCAGTTGGGGTCTGCTGAGTTGGGGCATCAGAAATGAACAGTGTAGTAGGGCTAGAGTCTGCTAGAGTTGGGGTATTTTGTGGGTCAGGTGATATTGCAACTACACCTAATGGGCTATTTGATTTATCAGGTGCCACTACCTTTCCAAATACTTTGCTTGTGCTCCTCCACGATCAGCAATCGCCCTCTTCCTTTTGAACGTCTGATACACAAGAACAACATTTGAATGGATAAATATGGTATGATGACAGATGGAATATGTACTGAAAATGGATAGGCAGGGCGTATTCACATACACGATGTGTAAACTAAGCTAATGGCAGTTCAACAAATTAGAAGCAATGCAAAGCATCAGTTGCAAGATATGTGCAAGAAATGTAACCTTGGAAAGTTAGAGCAAGTATCTTGATGGGTGAATAAGATAGGGCATCTTCCTCTGACTGCTCCACTAGGGAGCTACATTGACTTAGGTCTCCCTCTAGCTCAGAATCACTGTTAGGATCATATTCTGAGCATGAATCTGTAGGTGGAGAGTGTTTGCATTGCATTGCATCCAGACTTGATTTCAGTCCCTTAATGCCAAGTTTGACAGCCATGGCATTGTTCTGCTTTATTCTTTTCATGCGCGCAATCTCATAATCATTATGATGCTGTTCAGAATTTGAGATTCATGAAAACATAAAAAGTAGTCAGATTATCTATGGAATACATTGTTGTTTCAACTCGGAGAGTGTCTCCCTATAAACCCCTGCATATGCAAAGTTCACCTCCCCAACTGTGCTTACCAGACCACACACAGAGATATACACCCGAGCGGCGAACATACATTTTTGAAACTAATTTAGGAACATTTAGCTGACCAATTAAACAACTCTGTTTTAATAATATTAGATTCGTATTTGAACAACTAAGCTTGTTTAGCTTGATGGGTGGAGCAGTGTTATTATGACACGAAGCATGTATTCTGATCATATAGTGATCATAAAAGGGGAAACTCTAAGCATATATTTTTTTAGTAAAAGAGGGTTTCCCCTCTGATTTCTATTAAAGAAACCACCACGGAACCAACATGATCAATTAAACCCTAAGCATGATCAATTAAACCATATTATGGCTGTGCCATGGCAGATTTGAAGCTGCAAACCAGAGAAATGATACTTAGCATCCATTGTTTGCTTGGAACTAAGAACTAAATTCTAAGAGCTGAAAAGAAAGTAGAGTAACCAAGTTAAGATCTATTTTCTAGTTGAGATCAAAAAGTTGAGGAGATATGAAGTACCACCTCTCTTGCGGCGCAGTGTAGGCATCGAGGGTGCGATGGCTGTCGGTGACGTTGAAGCAGATCTGCGACAATAGATGGTGCATTGGGGGATAAGTCCCGTTGCGGTGGAAGAGAAGGTCATGTGAGCGGCCCCGGCAAAGAGGACGACGACGCCGATGAAGCGAGAGGACGTGATGCAAGGCTATTGGTCCGTCGCCGTGGATGAGAAACATCCATCTCTAGCAGTGGACGACACGGTCTTGGTAGGCGCTCCGGCATGGTGGAGGACGATGGCAATGGATGTGGTGGAGGACGACGGCGATGGATGGGGTGGCGGACGGAGGCTGGTGTGGGAATGGGGTGTTCTAGCGCGGACGGTGTATGAATGGGAAAATGGAGGGAGAGGTATGGGGAACCATGTTTTTGGGACGCGCCTGTCTGAAATATGGGAAAGTTACGAACTTATCCCCCGTTTCAAATTTGGACGTCTCGTCGGTTGGGGATAGGACGGTAATCTCGCATCTCCCATATATCTGCCGGTAACTATTTGGGGCGAGGAGAGGGTGTTTTGCCGCCCACGGTTGGCACCCACGGTGTATGAACGGGGCTGACAGGTAGGATGGTTGTGTCCCGTCTGATGGAAGTTACACATCTGCCCCTATTTAAAATATTAGCCTACATCTATTTCGGACAAGGAGAGGGTGTTTTGTCGCCCACCGTGTATGAATGGGGAATGGAGGGAGAAACAGAGGTCTTTCGGACAAGATTGAATCAAATGAGTTTTGCCGCCCATGTTTGACGCCCACCGTGTCGGAATGGGCTCAGAGGCGGTCGTGTCACGTCTAATTGAAGTTACTAACCTACCCCTATTTAGAGCAGTGGAAATCGGGCCGATAGATTGTCCATGTAATGCGTAGACAGTAATTTCCATCTCCCAAACACTTGGCTTCGGGCAGCCAATGTGGGAGTGGACATTTTGCTGTTTCTTTCGAATTTTGGGACAATAAGCATCCATGTTTACCCTGGCAACTGAATTCGAATCCATTTTTTATTCCTATATGAATCTTTATAAATCATTCTATGTGTTTTTATATATCTTCAAAAGGACGACAAAGATGTATTCCACTGTCATATATGAATATGGTTTACAAATGCCGATACTCAAATTCAGAAACTAGAATCCAGTTTAAGGTGAATTCGAATATTTGGAACACTTCATGTCCAACTCAAATGTCACACGCAGCATAATGTGTACTCCCATTTAGATATGTACACAAGTGATGTATCAAGATTCAAATACCGAGTCAATCAACCAAGAATGTACGGAACTAACAGACATATAAACACTTATAGAGTATATGGATCAATAATATCAACTAACATACATAAGCCAGGCTACTGTACTTTTTTTGGCTACAACAACATCCTTTTTTAGCCAGCATCTTGGCCCTTTCCGATGCGTGCCACTTATGGTCCATCTATACTACTATTGCTGAATGCACATTCAGCCCGATTGGCATATTTGTAGGTCTGGCACAACAATCCAAATGAAATGTCTCCGAGTCTTATCAATTAATACAGACTTGTGCTCAAATAAAATTACAAACAAAAAAACAAAAAAACAATTATGACATGATCTCTAAAACAAATGGTTTGATTGATTACATGAACAGACAACACAAAGATTATTCAACTATGGAAAGAACATTTCACCTATGATTTACCAAGTAGGAATTTAATTTCCTTTTTTCCTTCAGGACCTTAACAATCTGGTCAGTCTCAGCTTGCTTCGTTTTGAAATCCACCAAATATTTAATGGTTGTCTTGAGTACTGCTTGTGATTGTACTATTTGCTTCCTCAACATGTCAACTTCATCTCTAAGTGCAGAAGCAAAATCTCTTTCTACCACTAGTTTAGCCTCTAGAGCATCAGCAGTTGGCAATTCATAATGCACGATTGGGCCGGTGCCACTGCTGTGGGATGATGCAACATCCATGGGGACCTCACTCTTTGATCTTGGGCTAACCTGTTTTGCCATTAAAGTTCCGATTGGATTCAGAAAAGTTGAAGTTAGCAAAACATCTCAACTGGGAGTTATAACAGCAAACCAGTTAAACAAACAAGGAATTAAAGAGTTTCAATCGGATGCTGAAAAATAGTTATTAACATCATTGTAACCCGCTGTTGCAGCAGCAAAGCAGTTAAACAAACAAGTAGATATTTAAGTTAAGGCAAACAGGTAATTCTTAATAGTAAGTATCAAACACATAGATAGGCGCAGTCTACAATATGATTAACAGGCTGTGCCATTATGTAATCAGTAGCAAACTGAATTAAGCCAAGCAACGTAATTGAACAATTTTGCAATAAGTGGATAACTAAAATTCTGAGAAGCAGGTAACTGAACTTACACTAGTTCTTTGTACAGGCACACTGCAACTTTTTTTCACTTACAAGGTTGTACAAAGGAGTCCATGGCATCAATTGCTTGGATACACAGTCCCAATACTTCTTTCTTCCCACACTGCATGGGTAAGTCGAATGGTTAATCTGGTAAGATGGTGCGTCCTTGATATGTTATATGAGGACGTGTAGTCAGACTAGTTGTAGCCAAACACATCACACTAGCTTTTACTGTATATTTCATGCGATTACTTTTGGCATATTGAGATCTAAGCAATCTACAATAGGATGAAAAGACTGACATCCTTCACATTATTGGCAACCTCAGTTCATAGAAACAAGCAATTCAACCATTCTGTGGGTAAATCAAAAGCGCCACTCGAATATTTTTCACTATCCAATCATACACGCAAAAAGGGACGACGCCACCATAGGGGCTGGTATGGGCGTCCGCCTCAGGTGGCTGGAAAGTGTGCACCTAGTTTGAGTCATACAGGTTGGCCCACGCTAGTTTTGATCATCCCAACGCATGAGCAGGCAATGTAAAAAATGAAGAAAAATGTTTCAATTTGGATGGGCCAATAACATAAGTGCAAGGTAGGCCCTATAGCAGGCTCGCGGCCCAAACGAGCGCCTCCCATATCGATCGACAGCAAGAAAAATCCCAATTCATTCGCTCCAGCCTCCAGTCTGGTTCGCTCCTAACCTAGCCGCTGCTGGATAGACCGACACAGCACTTCCTCGCGCCCTCGTTAGAGGGCGGTCGCCGGGCTTCAAGCGAACGGAAGGACAAGAAGATGAAGATCCAACCCTGGGTGTAGCCTGCGTGGGAGGCAGCGGCGGCAGCACGGGCATGGCATCGAGCTTGCGCAAATGGACAGTCGCAGCTTGCAAGAGTAGCATGCGCAACAAGCAGGTACATCACATCCCTGATTATATCTAATTCAACTCTTCAATTTCTGGCCAATAGTTAAACCTGACGGTGTTGTAAAACTGCTTGTATGTAGGGAATCTATAAGAAAATAAAACCAATTTCTACTTATTTTATAACTCCCCCAATCAATACTGAACTGACTGAATCTGATGTATCTAATCAAGTTTTCGGTGCAAACATACAAGCTCATGTTGTTCTTGAGCCTGAAGTGTCTAATGAACAGACTGCTAATGAAGGATTTGATGCAAACATTTTACATGCTCCTGGTGATGAACATATAGTGTCTAATGAGGGATCTAATGCAAGCATTTTGCAAGCTCATTGAAGGATTTAGTGTCTAATGATGATCTACTATGTTGAGAGAGACAGAGATTTGCAGACATTGATGACAAGCAAATTATAGTGCATTTTCATAGCTTGAGGAAACGTCGAGGCCATCTACCAGAAAGTCCCCGTATCATGACAACATAGCATAAATACTTTTCTAATCTGTTGTTTGAAACTATTGGCATACTTGTGCAGGATAGATATATTGATATGCAGTTTGCGCACTGGTTATACGTGCAATTACACTTTGATATTTTCAGCCAGAGAACGAATAATTCAAGCAGGTACAGACCATGTTTGTAGTCCTTGTACACCATGTTGCATTTTGTGTTTTTTGGTGCTTGCATCATTTAGTGTTTATAATTTGAACTACTTTGGATCATTAGCTGGTTTTCAAAGTGCATGTAGCTTCACATTTCTCAAGTTATGTTGATTTCCGGAGTGCAAGTGCCTTCGTATTTTTTAAGTTAAATGTTCGCCCCTGGTAACTTGAATTCATGGGTCAGCCACTGCACACAAATCATACACGAATGCCAGTACGAATTAAATGAAATGCAGGGACTTACGCTAGCTCGTTGTACAGGCTCACTGCAGCTCTGCTTGCGCTTGGGATGTTCCATGTACAAGTCCATGTTACCACTTGCTTGGATGTGCAGGCCTTGTGCTCCTTGCATCCCCCTCTGCATTTTTGACACGGCGAATGGTTGATCAAATAAGAGGAATCGACCTTGATGTTGTACCAGAGGACATATACTTACAAGGTTATACGGGTGTGCAGGATGTGTACCAGATCCCATAGCGCCGTCATGCTTCGCTAAAATATGGATTTGCTTGTTTCAGATGATATCTCCAGAAGAAATAAGAGTTAAGGTCAGAGTTGCATAGGCGTGTAAGCTAAGAGAGCAGTGAAAGGATATCCAAACATCGTCGGAACAGTGCACAAGGGAGTGATGTGTGGATACCTAGTTCGGGCTGGCATTTGGGCATGCTCGCCTAGCTAGAGTGCGGGTCACTTCAGAGCCGTTGAGGGTGATGCGCTGGCGTTGGCTAGCCACGCACGAATGCAGATCTTGAGTGGCAGCGGAGCGCTACGATGCGGTGGACGAGACCGTTGGTGAAGCCCCAACGGCCTCGGGGGGCGGAGGTGCGACGATGTGCTCGGTGAAGTAGCCCCGGTGAGCTAGGAGACGGCGTCGGTGAAGCGCACCTGATGCGATGGAACTCGGTGTTTGTGAGGCACGTCGGTTGCGGCGGCCGACGTTGTCGGTGGACCACCCGGTGCGGTGGACGAGGGCGTAGATGAGGTAGCTCCGGTGCAGTGGTGAAGCACGACCGTCGTCTTCGTCGTCGTCGTTCGGCACAAAGGTGGGGAATGGTGGGGAAAGAGACGAGATGAGGGGCGATTCGAGGGTTGGCGGTGGATTAGGGATTTGAGCAATCTGGGCGCGAAAGGGGACGGTGGAGAAGAGAGATTTTGCAGGGCTGGAATTGGGGCCGCCAGATATTTCAATCCGAAACGTGGAAGCGCAAACTTATATTGTCATCGTCCTTTTTGGGGGGGGGAGGGGGTGGGTGGGTGGCTGGGTGCTACGCGTCCGTCCGACACACGCGACCACCTCGACAGGACTATGCTTCGGTGCCTTAAGGCACCTGCCTTTGTGTCCATGACATATGGGCCCAACAGGTGGCTGGCCCACATGTCAGTGACCCAAAGGCTATTGCCTTTAAGGCACCGAAGCAGCGTCCACCCCGACACGACCCTGGTTTGCATGGTGCGCCTACATTTGAGAATGCAGACGAATCTTCTTTCATTTGCAAACAAATCTATATGTATTACCATGCCCGTGTTTTCCTTGCAATAATTAGTCATTCAAAACGAGATACTCCATCCGTTCACTTTTGTAAGTCGTTTTAGACAACTTAAAATGAACTGTTTTGCACATTGTCTGAAATGTCTTCAAGGTCTTATAAAAGTGAACAGAGGGAGTACTATAAATTAATTAATGAGGAGTTATTTGAAAAAAAATCGAAACGGTACCCACGCTAACGTGGATTAGAGTGTGTGTGTCACATAATTAGTTATTTGAATTAGAGTGTGTGTCACGTAGTTAGTTATTTGAATTAGAGTGTGTGTCACGTAGCGATCTCCAATTCTAACGTGGATTTCACATTTCACTGTATCAACGCTACTTTTTTAATACAAATTCATATGTATATGATGAACACCATGGTAGTGAGAAAACTTTTGGATGGATTCAAACATATGACCTACAAAATAGCACAACAAACTGAGTCAATGTCAACTTTTCGAAACTTAGTATGGCACGAATTCAAAATAATTACCCGTATGCCTGGTCCTCGGTTCAAATCTTACAATGTACACCGAATTGAAACATCGATATTAAGTCTCGCACTATGTACATTCAAATGTTGTTTTTAGCCCCCCCTGCACAAACCCTACATACTTCCTGTATCGGTCAATCTTCCTCTCCTAACCACCTTAGGAAGCTATCGGTTTCCAACACACGTTCATTCTTTCTCTCCATGTTTCGATCTCTTAGTCTCTCAACTACACAACCCCTTTTTCCACTCTGTTACCAAATGTATTTACCTCACACACCCGCCATTGCACCCCATGCCGAGCTCTCTCTCTCCCCCTCTCCCTCTCACCCTCTCGCGCTAAATACATGCATTGCCTATCTAGCCCCCCAACCTCTCGTGCATGCGCACGCACGCACGTTGTATATCTAGGTCACTCCCTCGAGACTGTCTCACTCTTTCTTCCACACGGCGGGCCACACTCGCTCAATTTCGCTCTCTTTATCTGAGTCTCGTTTAACCTTGTTTTCTTTCACACACAAATGATATATCTCCCTGTTCGGGCTCGATCGACACACTCTATACTCTCTCACGCAGATTGTCTATCTAGGTCAGTCCATCCAAGCCGCCACCACACTTTTGACCTCATGGTGGGCCACACTCACTCAATCTCTCTCTCTCTCTCCGTATGTCTCGATTGACCTCGCTCTTTCTCGGACAAAAACGATATATCACCATGTTGAGCCCAATTCGACCTATTCACATTGTATACTCTCTCACACACATCGTCTATCTAGGTCACTCTCTCCAACCCGTCTCACTCTTTCGATCGCACGGCGACCCTATGTGATCAGTTGACCTTGCTTCCTCTCACGCACAAAATATATCTACACGTCAGTGACTGGATCATCTCTCAAGCTCTATCTTACAGCCCTCACCCTTGCCAAAAAGCTCAATCGGACAATATCTCTCTAGAGCATATATATTTGTTCAATGAATGTCGGACCACACTCACTTTGTCTCTCTATCTATATGTCTCTCGATTGACCTCACTTTCTCACACTGTATCTTCCACACGTTGAAGCTACTACCTCTCCATCCCTCGCAAAGCCGGAGCTATTTACATTGCGAGGGGCACTCCAACCTTGAATTAATTTGTGTAAGCATTTATTCCGGTCGGTTTAGATTATATTTTTGTAGCATTCGACCCACAACTACTCCAATCACCGTAGCGGGTAATTAAGCTACGGGGAGCACCTAATATGAGCATCGGGGAGCCGTTGGATCGAAGATGCAGTGACACACACGAGGCCTGAATGTTTTATTTGCAAAAAAACCTTTGGAGAGTTTGGAAATTGCGCATAATTACAAAGACTACTCCCAAGCCATTGGATCTCACTTCCAACGGTGTAAAAACTCGTATCACCATAGTATCTAAGCTGCGGGGTGGATGTGATATTCTATGCCGCTGTCATTTTTGTTCGTAAACTTGCAAACAACGTGTAACTCGTGCCGTTACTTGTCTAACCGCGCAAAGTGTTTGTTCAAAAAAACCATCCTACACTGAAATATCGGAACAACACACAGGGGCCCCACTTGTCATTAATCAAATTTGGACCTAAAACTAACAAATCTGAAAGACAAGATTCGAACTGGCAACCTGGACTACAAAGCGTAAGTCGATAGCCTGAAAATATGAACGGTTGTTGGCTTTGTCCCATAACTTGATTTTATACAGTACTTGCGTTGAGTAGAATAGAGGGAGTGCCTCGTCAACACGTGCATGACCGTTATCTCACTTACTGGTGGGTCCCAGGTCTGCGATCTCAATCTCTCTTCTCTCCATCGTCTAACCTTTGCACGGGCACACACGAAGAGCGGCGCTAGCTTGCCGTGGTGTTATTACAACTAAAAAAACTTGGAAAATAGAAGAATGGCCTAGAACAAGAGATGTTGTGGCTGGTCGAGACGGAGCTAACCACATCTATCCTCCGTGCCACATTTGCATGATGAAGCCGTGTGGCTAGTGGGGTGTTTTCAACCGACTGGCTGGGTCTCGAGGTCGAACCATAGGTACTCTACTACGTCTGATACAATATATTTTTACACGCACATTTTTCCTCCGTGTCGAGACATGGCACACCCTACCGCGCGGTTTCGGGGTCCTCCCGGGTGGTGCACGCACATATTCTTCCTGACGTGGGACGCCCTACCGCGCGTTTTCTGGGTCCTCGGTCGTAGCGCCGAAGCAAGTAAATGAGTCATCAAATCACGAAAGACCACCTTTCCCGCCGAGTACATCAGTGAAGCACGGTGGCTAGCTAGTTGGGCTAGTTCGACCGATTAGCTAGGCCGCCGCCACATTTGTTTTTTCACCCCTTTTTTATCTACTTGTCGGCAGGTAAATTTAAATATCCACCACAGCGTTGTTCTGGTGTTTGGGTGCGACAGGATTTTTAATATTTTGATTGACGGGAGCAGCCGCGGCAGGATTTTTAATTTTTTGATTGACGGGAGCAGACGCGGAAGCAATAGTCACGATGACTCCGCCTGTACCCACTGCTCCCTGATGTGAGAAGTTGTCGACTGGTGTTTTACCGTGTTGAAAACCAAAAGATTCCCCGCTCCCTCCGCCTTCCCGTAGATTGCATTTCCTTTCAGCCGTTTAGCCCCCTTTGCTTCCTCTCCCCATTGCTTCTACCTGGTGCCATGGCGGCGCAGCAGATCATGGAGTCCGAGGTGAGGCTCCAGACACAGGAGCTCCATGCCAAGGATGCGGAGCTCAGGGCCAAGGACGTGGAGCTCCGTGAGCTCAAGGAGGAGAGGAGTGCCATGCTCCTCCGTTATGTGCGGGAGTTCACGGAGCTTCAAAAGCGGCAGGCGTCCACCACAAAGATGCTCGAGGCATCGGCGGCATTGCTGCACTCCCGGGTGGTGCATGCATATATTCTTCCTGACATGGGACGCCCTACCGCGTGTTTTCTGGGTCCTCCTCGGTCGTAGCGCCGAAGCAAGTAAATGAGTCATCAAATCACAAAAGACCACCTTTCCCGCTGAGTACATCAGTGAAGCACGGTGGCTAGCTAGTTGGGCTAGTTCGACCGATTAGCTAGGCCGCCACCACATTTGTTTTTTCACCCCTTTTTTATCTACTTTCCGGCAGGTAAATTTAAATATCCACCGCGGCGTTGCTCTGGTGTTTGGGTGCGACAAGATTTTTAATTTTTTGATTGATGGGAGCAGGCGCGGCAGGATTTTTAATTTTTTGATTGACGGGAGCAGGCGCGGAAGCAATTAGTCACGATGACTCCGCCTGTACCCACTGCTCCCTGATGTGAGAAGTCGTCGACTGGTGTTTTACCGTGGTAAAAACCAAAAGATTCCCCACTCCCTCCGCCTTCCCGTAGATTGCATTGCCTTTCAGCCGTTTTGCCCCCTTTGCTTCCTCTCCCCATTGCTTCTACCTGGTGCCATGGCGGCGCAGCAGATCACGGAGTCTGAGGTGAGGCTCCTGACACATGAGCTCCATGCCAAGGATGCGGAGCTCAGGGCCAAGGACGTGGAGCTCCGTGAGCTCAAGGAGGAGAGGAGTGCCATGCTCCTCCGTTATGTGCGGGAGTTCACGGAGCTTCAAAAATGGCAGGCGTCCACCACAAAGATGCTCGAGGCGTCGGCTGCGTTGCTGCAAAAAGTGGGAGATACGATAGGCCGTCAGGGGAGCCGGCTGGAGCGCGAGCGGGCCGATTGTGATGAGGTCCAGGATCGCCTTAGCCACTTGGTGAACCAAGTTGCCACACACGTGTTGCAGCTGCGCGATGCCTACCGTCGTGCCAGCGCGACGATGCCGGCCGTCGGGCTAAACCCTCTGCATGGGGATGTCCATGTCTCGCGCAACATGACCGTTGGATCAAACTCAGACGATGCAGATCAGTCACTGTAGCACAAAGCGTGTGGGTGTGTTTGGTTGCATTCTCATCTCAATATACTTTTTCCTCTTCGTGTATTTTTGTCAACCTACTAGTGTGGACTCATGCACCCTTCATGCACTCTGCCAAACACCCAAAATTGGGTCGAGAAGGGAACTTTTGCTCCCATCCCGTGCATCCTTCATACAACCTGCCTAACACTATTCGTGCTTCATATGGTTCATGTTTCATGGAGTACTGTAGCACCGTACTCTCCTTGCGCTGTGGACCTAGTTCTGTTAACATTGATCTCACCGTCCATTCTCGACCGGATAGTCGAAAAAGCGGTACTATGTTACATATAGGAGTAGTTGAGATGCGCACAACATCATTTGTTATCATCATATCTTACTACACTAGCAACAAGATTGTGTAGTACTGACGTATGAACCACTGCACATGCCTAGTAGTAGGAGCACTGTGTATGTTCAAGTGGCTGCCGTGTTTCGCACTCTGTCGTAAGAGTGGAAACGCTTGCCGTAATCATTTTTTTCTTCTGAAAAATAGTGGACACGCTCTACCGTGCGGATCCTCCTCTAGCCATGCACTAAATTACTCACTTTCGCCGACGTGTGGGATAGCCAGCATCGGGGTCCACCAGCCATACACTAAATTACTCCGTAGTAGAGTGACGGTAGACTACCCCGATCGAAGCACCGCAGTAATGCCCAATGAGCCGTCAAATCACAAAACCCCCTCCTTTCTAGCAGTAAGTTGGAAGGACGAAGCAACCATCATTTCACTCTTCTCTCTCAGCTTCGTCTCTACCCAACCCTCGCTTCTGCCTCATCTTTTTCCTCATTTCTTCAAGAAAACCCCGACCTGCTTCTGCCATTGTTCTTCTCCCCCAAAGAAGGAAAGGTGAGCGCATCAACGGTGTTGATTCTGGCCAAGGCCCGGTCTTGCAACCCCGAGACTGATCCTATAAGTCCCTTTTTTTCTTCTTTTAGGTTTGTGATTATGGTTTCTTTTCTTTTATTTCTATTTGACAATTTCTTGATGGACGCTGGAGCACCGACCGAAGTGATGTCTATGGCTCCGGCCAAAACCGTCGAGGCTCATGGTACGAAGAAGTGCAAGCACGCCGCCGAGACTACAGCAGACAAGCTCAAAGCCATCGCCCTGTCCAAGCCCCTCTCTCCGGGATCCCTCATTAAGCAAGTCCAGGTAATATCTCTTCTTGACGATCTTTTTCTCGATCTTGATTGTGTTTTTTCATCTAACACGCAGTACTAGTACTAGTAGTACAACTTTCTGGGTGATCTTGCATGTGATTTTTGTGTGCCAAATGACGGTTCTAAATTCCTATTTTGACCAAAACATGCGAGAGGTTGACACTGATTTCTTA
Organism: Triticum aestivum; assembly: GCF_018294505.1. Taxonomy (NCBI): domain Eukaryota; kingdom Viridiplantae; phylum Streptophyta; class Magnoliopsida; order Poales; family Poaceae; genus Triticum; species Triticum aestivum. The sequence continues at coordinate 565,192,820 of NC_057812.1, read as the reverse complement.
TAGATTACTTTCAACTACTCCCTCTGTCCCAAATTTCTTGTCTTAGATTTGTCTAGATACGGATGTATCTAATACTAAAATGTGACTTGATACATTCGTATCTAGACAAATCTAAGACAAGAATTTTGGGACGGAGGGAGTACTTTATGAACATCAATGCTACCTTTTAAGAGGGTATATTTGCCTCAGTAACTTGTGTTATGGATATTGCATGTAATCCCTCTGCTCTCATGCCTTTGAAGACATGTTCTAGTGTCTTTGTTCACTCATCTCTGTGCGTATATGTAGTCATATATGGAGTATAATATCGAAAATCATCTTATATTTCTGAACGGAGGTAGTAATAAAATATGGTTTCTGTTTGAATTAGAACCAGGTCCGCGGTGGAGATGAAGTTCTCAAAGTCATGCCGTGTGAACTGGAAGACCTGATGATGAGTTCTACTGCTAAACTATCTAGTTGCTGTGTCCTTGTCGCCATGTGTCCTGAACTAGTGTTTTCCTGTAGCATTGTTGTCAGGCATTTTCTTGAGGTTGTACTTGACCACAACAATTTCCTGGCTGTGCCTTCGATTACGAAGGGTGTGGTTCTTGTAAAGCTTCCCAAAAAATCTGATGCGACCTGTCTTCATCATCATGTTTATGAGTGGAAAGACCACTCTGTTAGGTTCTCCAAGGTTGACAAGATGGTGATGGTGCATGTAGACATCTCACATGAAGTCCATGGCCTAGTCAGTTATGCGGGGTTCATCCCGTAGGTCAGTGGCAAAAAATAGTCTACAGAGTTTAGTTAGTGCAACTTTGCTTGTGTGTAGTAAGTACTATTGTTCGGTACTTGATTTGTGTTTGTGAACCCTGTATTGTTTATTAGTACTGCCGCTTTTGGTGTGTGGCCAGTCCTGAGAATGATCTATGTTAATGTCTGTCCACTCAATTCAGTCTGTATATTTTGAAGTATCCATATCATATTTTTTATGAGGACGGTCTATCAATTATGGTTACACTGCAATATCTGTATGCATTGCAGGGTTTATCACACCCACCAGGATTTCCAGCCCCATGGATGTTCGGTCCATACGATTTGTCATGACCTTTGGACTGTCCTGCTTGTGGGAGTAGGCGGGGCCCCTGCATGCCACGCGTAGTTGAACGATCAATCTTCTGTTTAATACTTCAACATAGTGATTTCCTGGTAAGGATTCACTCGTGTCACATCAAGTAAATCTTATTGATTTAATGTCATGTTTTCTTTCTTTTCCTGCAATTTTATGATGCAGGTTTTGCCATGTGACATTCATCACAGAATAAACCGTTTGGTTTGCTCTACGATGGCTATTTTTGCAGGTTTCACTTCTTATGTCGTGTTAGTAACGAAGGCACTGTCCATCACTTATATTACTGGAAAAAATTGGATCAATCTGTTGTCTGAGTATAAGCTGAATCCCTATGATGAACTGCAGTTTGGTTTAACAAAAACGCCACAATTAGTCCTTCTCGCGTTTAAAAGAAATGAAGAAAAAGACTAGATCACAGTCACGGATCCTAGTCAAATTAGAAAGCTGATCATAGCAGACCGGACACGATCGCCGCTGTCTCGCACAGATCAAGCACCGACAGTTGCTCTAGCACTGACAGCGGCAGCAGCTCAGTCTGATCCAGCTGAGGATTGGGCACTGACCGCGTCAGCGGATCAGTCTGATCTACCGGAGGATCGGGCATCGACACCGGCACCTGCTCCGACACCGGCACCAGCTCTACAAGGAGCACCATCTCCGGCAGCAGCAGCGGCTTCGGCACTTGCACCAACACTTGCACTTGCATCTGCTCCTGCCCGTGCAGTTGCACCGGCAATAGACTGGGCTGCAGTTCGCACTTCATATACCAAAGTCCTTACAAAAACCGACATGTCCACCTTCTTGGTAAGCATTGGCCGCCCAAGTGCTTCGTTCTTTTTTCTTTCCATGTTGTTTCACATGATTCACTGTATTGATCTAACTGTTTGGGTATGTCTTCTTGTTTGCAAACAGAGAATTCCTAGAGCAACGAGGGAGTCGTTCAACAATCCGGGCGACCACGGCCAAGTTTCTCTCACCACGCGCAGCCTTGGTGTGAATGAACCTGCTCAATATATCATAAGTACAAAGGATGGTCACATCATGATTGATGCTAAAGGATGGTCAAGGTTCAAATCAAAATCATATCTTGCGGTAGGGGATGATGTCAAAATCAAACTTTCTCGGCAAGGAGAGCTGGTCCAAATCAACTTTGAAATTCTTCAGTAGCAGCACACAACTGCCTAACTGATCTCTCCTCCGAGAGATTTTGATGTAATAATTTGGCATGGTGAAACAAGTGTCCTATGTGTATAGGTAGTACGGTAGTATTATTTATCACATGGTATATCATTGATAGAATTGCAACTCTGATTGCTGGTTAGGAACTGTCGTCCGATTTCATTCCAACAGCTGCTGTGCTTTATTCAATTTTCCGTATTCGCCTTGCGACAACATCTAAAACCAGCGTCGTACCGATCGGTTGCAATATGAAAAACGCTGAGGTAGAACACATGGGACCCCAAACATGCAGGGTCGGCCTGCGGCCCAAAGTCCAGAACCTGGTTTCGAGAAGCACTAGCTCAGTGCAGAAGTGGCGTCCTCCTCCTGCTGTGGGTTGGGCGAAGATGAATGTTGATGCTGCGTTATCTCACAATGGTGAAAGGGGAGCCCTGGCAGTTGTGAGCCGGGATCATACAGGCTTCTTCCTTGGAGCATTGGCACTGGTGTGCGAAAGTGTTACTGATCCAGAGATCCTAGAGGCAATGGCATGTTGCGAGGGGCTATCTCTGGCTCTTGACTTAAACCTGCAACAAGTTCAGATTAGCACCAATTGTTCAACAACAGTGAAGCATATCAGAGAGGCATACTTGGGGCCCAACAAAGTTATTATGGACGAGATCAAGATGAAGAAGAATATGTTCCAAACCATGGAGATCATACATGAAAAACGCGAGTGTAATGTTGAAGCGCATGTGCTCGCAAAAGCTGCTACTTCTTTGCCCTGTGGACGCCATCTTTGGCTCACAGGAACCCCCCAAATTATTTGTATACCTATGACTGTTAATCTTCAATAAAGCAGCTTTTATCCCTCAAAAAAACATCTGAGTATTATATTCTCAGCTGAACCCCCATAATGCCCGTGCGTTGCAGAGGGAGTATTTTTCTCGGCAAGGTGAGCCTGTGATATAAAAGATTTGTATATTTCTTTATAGAGGGAGTATCTCTCTGTCAAAAAATATATTTATGTGTAACTAGTTACTCATGTCTTTCTACTTCCTTTCGCTGATATGTGGGGCAACCGGCAACGGGGTCCGCGTGCCATATGCACAAATTAGAGTGCACAACTTCATAGTAGACACACCCCGGCCGTAGCGCCGCAGTAATGCCCAATGAGCCATCAAATCACAACCCCCTTTCCAGCTTTAGCAGTAAGCTGGACGGACGAAGCGGCAATATTTCACTGGGCCTGAATCCCTTTCTCCCTTGTCTGCTTGTTCAGAGAAAACCCCCTCTCGGCGATTGCATAGGGTTTTCTCATGGAGAACCAGGTACGAATTCTTCATCCATCCCCGATAAACCCAAGTCCCTTGGTCGCAGGTAATCCTAGGATGGCAACCGTCGCCGTTGATGCATTTTTCTTCCTACTGAATCTAGTGTGTTTCATTTGCAGTGCCCAAAGTGCGAGTACCCTACAGGTTTCTGCGCCCTCGGCGAGACGCCACACTTGTTCCTTCTCATTCTAACACAACATTTTGAAATGCGCACGGTATGTTCCTAGAATCCTCTTTTCTATCCGGGAGGGTGGGTTTTTTTTGAACATGCTGTGTTCTCATATTATTTTTCTTGCAGTGTATTATTTGCTCTGCCAGAACACATGTACTCAAGATGCTCGGCCTTGCCATAACTGAATACACTAGTTTAATGGTCACAATGAAGACAAGTCATGGATATAATTTCCGAGTTGGGTTCATGAACCAAGAAGATCGCTGCTTTTTTATGGCCGAACTTGGATAAACTTTCTCAAGTGTTACGGACTGAAAGTTGGCGCACGAATGTTGATGGAAATAGCAGAACCTGGTCTCATCTTCACTGCGATCTTCCACCCCGACGTCGTTCCAATTGTTCATCCATGTTAGTTTTGTATCTGGTTCTTGCTTGTTGCCTCGATTACTTCTTAATCCACCTATTTTGTCTAACTAATCACAATTTAACTTTAGAAGTAGCAACAAATCTCTCACGAAGATGCTACTTCTAACTAATATTTTCTTATAATTGGTGGCACGTGTAGGTTTTTTCAGAGTAAAGCAGTCTGCTCATTTGTTACTCTGTAATAACTCGGCTGTTACTAATGGCACTGAAGTTGACTGGATCGACATCCACAAGTTCCTACACTTTATTGATCGTCTTGAGGTCCTTGTGGGGCGTTTCAATGGTGGAAGGCCACGTGGGATATGTGTGCCACTGCTGCACTTGTTGAACAGGTCCAACTGTGTCGAGAAACTTATGGTAGGAGTTGTTTTCTGTTATATATGTTGTTCATAAACTATTGCTTATACATAGTTTTACAGTTGTGATCTTCTTGAAATAGGAACTGCCGAGTTCTATTGTTCCTATACACATGCCTGACCATGGTCGGGTCAGACATGCGCTTGGTCATGTTTCTTCAGTCATGTCTTCCTCCAGCCGCCAAAACCAAACTAGCGCCGACGAGGCCGCCTGCTTCCGCCTCCCACGGCTGGCTGCGCCTCAGCGCATGCATCGCCGCCCCACCGTCTCCTAAATCGTTAACGCCGATGTCCTCCGCGCGCTTTGGTGCGCTCGCCGTGCCGCCGCCCTCTCGGGTTGTCAACATGGTCAACAAACAACAGGAATCGGCAGAAGTACATGGAGAGGATGACAGTAGGGGCCCACCACGTCAGCGTATGGAAAAATAAAATGCTTCCTCCTAGTGTTTTCCTGACATCTGGGACCCACGACATTGGGAGCGTATATAGTCAATAGACAAGAGAACAACACAAGATCGGCTGACATCTGGGACGTAGCTACTCGAGCAGTATTTTTTTGTTTGGTATTGTTGAGACGGAGCAGGGTTTGGACTGGGCTGTGGCCCGTCTAGCCCAGGCTTATATTTTATGTTCACCATGTGACCAACCCAACTATTTTTTGTTTGTGAAAATGAGCCTAGTTTATTTTTTCTGAAGAATACCCAATCCAGGCCTACTTATTTTTTCTACAGCCTGATGGGCTGCAACTCTTTCAAGACGCCTGCAAATCTTGAAAGTAATATGAAATGGGCTGTAAATACAAAAACAGATAACAAATTGGCAATTACTTTATAATTTTTGAATTTTATTACATTTTCAGATTCCTATTTCACTGGGCTTTAACCTAATTTAAATATATCTTCAAAGTACTTTAAATCTGGCTGGACATTTCGGTATTAAAAATAGTTTGGAACCCACAGAAATATGTGAAATTGGCCCTGGCCAACCAAAAAAAACGACTGAAGTAAATCGCATAAGAAGTTGCCATGAGCTATACATAAATTATTTAAAAAAGAGGGAGTGGTCTGACTTGTGGGCCTGTTTAGTTGACGCGTATGCAAGATTTTTTTAGTTATTATATACGTCAACAAACAATTCTAGCAGACGTAAGTGTTGGATGTCAATCCAACGGCCGTCGTGTTTCTTCAATCTCTGATCTTCTTGCTCCAGCCGCCAAAGCAACGCTGGCGGGACCGCCTACTCCCGCCTCTCGTGGCCGGTTGTGCTGCCGCGCAGGCCTCAGCGCCCCCTACTACTCCCACCGCTGGCCAGGGCATCCCTCTACTCACCCACACCCCTGTTATTCTGCGGCGACGGCAGCCTCACACCGTAGCCGAACCGGTGAACGCTCGTACTCCTCTCCGCGTGGGCATCCATGTTGGGTTTCGTAGTAATTTCAAAAAATTTCCTACGCACACGCAAGATCATGGTGATGCATAGCAACGAGAGGGGGAGAGTGTGATCTATGTACCCTTGTAGATCGACAACGGAAGCGTTAACTTGGTTGATGTAGTCGTACATCTTCACGGCCCGACCGATCAAGCACCGAAACTACGGCACCTCCGAATTCTAGCACACGTTCAGCTCGATGACGATCCCCGGACTCCGATCCAGCAAAGTGTCGGGGAAGAGTTCCGTTAGCACGACAGCATGGTTACGATCTTGATGTACTACTGTCGCAGGGCTTCGCCTAAGCTCCACTACAATATTATCGAGGACTATGGTGGAAGGGGGCACCGCACATGGCTAAGAATATGATCACGTGGATCAACTTGTGTCTCTAGGAGGTGCCCCTGCCTCCGTATATAAAGGCTCAAAGGGGGGGGGGGGCGGCCGGCCAAGGTGAGGCGTGCCAGGAGGAGTCCTACTCCCTCTGGGAGTAGGACTCCCCCCCTTTCCTAGTTGGAATAGGATTCGTGGAGGGGGGGAAAGAGGAGAGAGAGGAGGAAGGGGGGGGGGCCCTCTCCTTGTCCAATTCGGACCAAGGGGGGAGGGGCGCGTGGCCCATCTCTGGCCACCTCTCCTCTCTTCCACTAAGGCCCACTAAGGCCCATATACCTCCCGGGGGGTTCCGGTAACCTCCCAATACTCCAGTAAAATCCCGATTTCACCCGGAACACTTCCGATATCCAAACATAGGCTTCCAATATATCAATCTTTATGTCTTGACCATTTCGAGACTCCTCGTCATGTCCGTGATCACATCCGGGACTCCGAACAACCTTCGGTACATCAAAATGCATAAACTCATAATATAACTGTCATCGTAACCTTAAGCGTGCGGACCCTACGGGTTTGAGAACAATGTAGACATGACCGAGACACGTCTCCGGTCAATAACCAATAGCGGAACCTGGATGCTCATATTGGCTCCTACATATTCTACGAAGATCTTTTATCGGTCAGACCGCATAACAACATACGTTGTTCCTTTTGTCATCGGTATGTTACTTGCCCGAGATTCGATCGTCGGTATCCCATACCTAGTTCAATCTCGTTACCGGCAAGTCTCTTTACTCGTTCTGTAATACATCATCCCGCAACTAACTCATTAGTTGCAATGCTTGCAAGGCTTAAGTGATGTGCATTACCGAGAGGGCCCAGAGATACCTCTCCGACAATCGGAGTGACAAATCCTAATCTCGAAATACGCCAACCCAACATGTACCTTTGGAGACACCTGTAGAGCTCCTTTATAATCACCCAGTTACGTTGTGACGTTTGGTAGCACACAAAGTGTTCCTCTGGCAAATGGGAGTTGCATAATCTCATAGTCATAGGAACATGTATAAGTCATGAAGAAAGCAATAGCAACATACTAAACGATCGGGTGCTAAGCTAATGGAATGGGTCATGTCAATCAGATCATTCAACTAATGATGTGATCCCGTTAATCAAATAACAACTCCTTTGTCCATGGTTAGGAAACATAACCATCTTTGATTAATGAGCTAGTCAAGTAGAGGCATACTAGTGACACTCTGTTTGTCTATGTATTCACACATGTATTATGTTTCCGGTTAATACAATTCTAGCATGAATAATAAACTTTTATCATGATATAAGGAAATAAATAATAACTTTATTATTGCCTCTAGGGCATATTTCCTTCAGTCTCCCACTTGCACTAGAGTCAATAATCTGGATTACACAGTAATGATTCTAACACCCATGGAGCCTTGGTGCTGATCATGTTTTGCTCGTGGAAGAGGCTTAGTCAACGGGTCTGCAACATTCAGATCCGTATGTATCTTGCAAATCTCTGTGTCTCCCACCTGGACTAGATCCCGGATGGAATTGAAGCGTCTCTTGATGTGCTTGGTTCTCTTGTGAAATCTGGATTCCTTCGCCAAGGCAATTGCACCAGTATTGTCACAAAAGATTTTCATTGGACCCGATGCACTAGGTATGACACCTAGATCGGATATGAACTCCTTCATCCAGACTCCTTCATTCGCTGCTTCCGAAGCAGCTATGTATTCCACTTCACATGTAGATCCCGCCACGACGCTCTGTTTAGAACTGCACCAACTGACAGCTCCATCGTTTAATGTAAACACGTATCCGGTTTGCAATTTAGAATCGTCCGGATCAGTGTCAAAGCTTGCATCAACATAACCGTTTACGATTAGCTCTTTGTCACCTCCATATACGAGAAACATATCCTTAGTCCTTTTCAGGTACTTCAGGATGTTCCTGACCGCTGTCCAATGATCCATTCTTGGATTACTTTGGTACCTCCCTGCTAGACTTATAGCAAGGCACACATCAGGTCTGGTACACAGCATTGCATACATGATAGAGCCTATGGCTGAAGCATAGGGAACATCTTTCATTTTCTCTCTATCTTCTGTAGTGGTCGGGCATTGAGTTTGACTCAACTTCACACCTTGTAACACAGGCAAGAACCCTTTCTTTGCTTGATCCATTTTGAACTTCTTCAAAATCTTGTCAAGGTATGTGCTTTGTGAAAGTCCAATTAAACGTCTTGATCTATCTCTATAGATCTTTATGCCTAATATGTAAGCAGCTTCACCGAGGTCTTTCATTGAAAAACTCTTATTCAAGTATCCCTTTATGCTATCCAGAAATTCTATATCATTTCCAATCAGTAATATGTCATCCACATATAATATCAGAAATGCTATAGAGCTCCCACTCACTTTCTTGTAAATACAGGCTTCTCCAAAAGTCTGTATAAAACCAAATGCTTTGATCACACTATCAAAGCATTTATTCCAACTCCGAGAGGCTTGCACCAGCCCATAAATGGATCGCTGGAGCTTGCACACTTTGTTAGCTCCCTTTGGATCGACAAACCTTCCGGTTGCATCATATACAACTCTTCTTCCAGAAATCCATTCAGGAATGCAGTTTTGACATCCATCTGCCAAATTTCATAATCATAAAATGCGGCAATTGCTAACATGATTCGGACAGACTTAAGCATCGCTACGGGTGAGAAGGTCTCATCGTACTCAATCCCTTGAACTTGCCGAAACCCTTTTGCGACAAGTCGAGCTTTGTAGACAGTAATATTACCGTCGGCGTCAGTCTTCTTCTTGAAGATCCATTTATTCTAAATTGCTTGCCGATCATTGGGCAAGTCAACCAAAGTCCATACTTTGTTCTCATACATGGATCCCATCTCAGATTTCATGGCTTCAAGCCATTTTGCGGAATCTGGGCTCACCATCGCTTCTTCATAGTTCGTAGGTTCATCATGATCTAGTAGCATGACTTCCAGAACAGGATTACCGTACCACTCTGGTGCGGATCTCACTCTGGTTGATCTACGAGGTTCAGTAGTATCTTGTTCTGTAGTTTCATGATCATTATCATTAGCTTCCTCACTAATTGGTGTAGGTGTCACAGAAACAGTTTTTTGTGATGCACTACTTTCCAATAAGGGAGCAGGTACAGTTACCTCGTCAAGTTCTACTTTCCTCCCACTCACTTCTTTCGAGAGAAACTCCTTCTCCAGAAAGTTTCCGAACTTAGCAACAAAAGTCTTGCCTTCGGATCTGTGATAGAAGGTGTATCCAATAGTCTCCTTTGGATATCCTATGAAGACACATTTCTCCGATTTGGGTTCGAGCTTATCAGGTTGAAGCTTTTTCACATAAGCATCGCAGCCCCAAACTTTCAGAAACGACAACTTTGGTTTCTTGCCAAACCATAGTTCATAAGGCGTCGTCTCAACGGATTTTGATGGTGCCCTATTTAACGTGAATGCGGCCGTCTCCAAAGCATAACCCCAAAACGATAGCGGTAAATCAGTAAGAGACATCATAGATCACACCATATCTAGTAAAGTACGATTACGACGTTCGGACACACCATTATGCTGTGGTGTTCCGGGTGGCATGAGTTGCGAAACTATTCTGCATTGTTTCAAAATGTACACCAAACTCGTAACTCAAATATTCTCCTCCACGATCAGATCGTAGAAACTTTATTTTCTTGTTACGATGATTTTCAACTTCACTCTGAAATTCTTTGAACTTTTCAAACATTTCAGACTTATGTTTCATTAAGTAGATATACCCATATCTGCTTAAGTCATCTGTGAAGGTGAGAAAATAACGATATCCGCCACGAGCCTCAATATTCATCGGACCACATACATCTGTATGTATGATTTCCAACAAATCTGTTGCTCTCTCCATAGTACCGGAGAACGGCGTTTTAGTCATCTTGCCCATGAGGCACGGTTCGCAAGTACCAAGTGATTCATAATCAAGTGGTTCCAAAAGTCCATCAGTATGGAGTTTCTTCATGCGCTTTACACCGATATGACCTAAATGGCAGTGCCACAAATAGGTTGCACTATCATTATCAACTCTGCATCTTTTGGCTTCAACATTATGAATATGTGTGTTACTACTATCGAGATTCAATAAGAATAGACCACTCTTCAAGGGTGCATGACCATAAAAGATATTACTCATATAAATAGAACAACCATTATTCTCTGATTTAAATGAATAACCATCTCACATCAAACAAGATCCAGATATAATGTTCATGCTTAACGCTGGCACCAAATAACAATTATTTAGGTCTAATATTAATCCCGAAGGTAGATGTAGAGGTAGCGTGCCGACTGCGATCACATCGACTTTGGAACCGTTTCCCACGCGCATCGTCACCTCGTCCTTAGCCAATCTTCGCTTAATCCGTAGTCCCTGTTTCGAGTTACAAATATTAGCAACAGAACCAGTATCAAATACCCAGGTGCTACTGCGAGCATTAGTAAGCTACACATCAATAACATGTATATCACATATACCTTTGTTCACCTTGCCATCCTTCTTATCTGCCAAATACTTGGGGCAGTTCCGCTTCCAGTGACCAGTCTGCTTGCAGTAGAAGCACTCAGTTTCAGGCTTAGGTCCAGATTTGGGTTTCTTCTCTTGAGCAGCAACTTGCTTGCTGTTCTTCTTGAAGTTCCCTTTCTTCTTCCCTTTGCCCTTTTTCTTGAAACTAGTGGTCTTGTTGACCATCGACACTTGATGCTCCTTTTTGATTTCTACCTCCGCAACTTTCAGCATTGCGAAGAGCTCGGGAATAGTCTTATTCATCCCTTGCATATTATAGTTCATCACGAAGCTCTTGTAGCTTGGTGGCAGTGATTGGAGAATTCTGTCAATGACGCAATCATCTGGAAGATTAACTCCCATTTGAATCAAGTGATTATTATACCCAGACATTTTGAGTATATGCTCACTGACAGAACTGTTCTCCTCCATCTTGCAGCTATAGAACTTATTGGAGACTTCATATCTCTCAATCTGGGCATTTGCTTGAAATATTAACTTCAACTCCTGGAACATCTCATATGCTCCATGACGTTCAAAACATCGTTGAAGTCCCGGTTCTAAGCCGTAAAGCATGGCACACTGAACTATCGAGTAGTCATCAGCTTTGCTCTGCCAGACGTTCACAGCATCTGGTGTTGCTCCAGCAGCAGGCCTGGCACCCAGCGGTGCTTCCAGGATGTAATTCTTCTGTGCAGCAATGAGGATAATCCTCAAGTTACGGACCCAGTCCGTGTAATTGCTACCATCATCTTTCAACTTTGCTTTCTCAAGGAACGCATTAAAATTCAACGGAACAACAGCACGGGCAATTTATCTACAATCATACATAAACAAGCAAGATACTATCAGGTACTAAGTTCATGATAAACTTAGGTTCAATTAATCATATTACTTAAAGAACTCCCACTTAGATAGACATCCCTCTAATCCTCTAAGTGATTACGTGATCCAAAACAACTAAACCATGTCCGATCAACATCACTATGTTGATCATATCTACTATATGATTCACGCTCGACCTTTCGGTCTCCGTGTTCCGAGGCCATATCTGTATATGCTTGGCTCGTCAAGTATAAACTGAGTATTCCGCGTGTGCAACTGTTTTGCACCCGTTGTATTTGAACGTAGAGCCTATCACACCCGATCATCACGTGGTGTCTCCGCACGAAGAACTTTCGCAACGGTGCATACTCAGGGAGAACACTTCTTGATAATTTAGTGAGAGATCATCTTATAATGCTACCGTCAATCAAAGCAAGATAAGATGCACAAAAGATAAACATCACATGCAATCAATATAAGTGATATGATATGGCCATCATCATCTTGTGCTTGTGATCTCCATCTCCGAAGCACCGTCATGATCACCATCGTCACCGGCGCGACACCTTGATCTCCATCGTAGCATCGTTGTCGTCTCGCCAATCTTATGCTTCCACGACTATCGCTACCGCTTAGTGATAAAGTAAAGCATTACAGCGCGATTGCATTGCATACAATAAAGCGACAACCATATGGCTCCTGCCAGTTGCCGATAACTCAGTTACAAAACATGATCATCTCATACAATAAAATTTAGCATCATGTCTTGACCATATCACATCACAACATGCCCTGCAAAAACAAGTTAGACGTCCTCTACTTTGTTGTTGCATGTTTTACGTGGCTGCTACAGGCTTAAGCAAGAACCAATCTTACCTACGCATCAAAACCACAACGATAGTTTGTCAAGTTGGTGCTGTTTTAACCTTCACAAGGACCGGGAGTAGCCACACTTGGTTCAACTAAAGTTGGAGAAACTGTCACCCGCAAGCCACCTATGTGCAAAGCACGTCGGGAGAACCGGTCTCGCGTAAGCGTACGCGTAATGTCGGTCCGGGCCGCTTCGTCCAACAATACCATCGAACCAAAGTATGACATGCTGGTAAGCAGTATGACTTATATCGCCCACAACTCACTTGTGTTCTACTCGTGCATATAACATCAACATATAAAACCTAGGCTCGGATGCCACTGTTGGGTTTCGTAGTAATTTCAAAAAATTTCCTACGCACACGCAAGATCATGGTGATGCATAGCAATGAGAGGGGGAGAGTGTGATCTACGTACCCTTGTAGATCGACAACGGAAGCGTTAACTTGGTTGATGTAGTCGTACATCTTCACGGCCCGACCGATCAAGCACCGAAACTACGGCACCTCCGAGTTCTAGCACACGTTCAGCTCGATGACGATCCCCGGACTCCGATCCAGCAAAGTGTCGGGGAAGAGTGCCGTCAGCATGACGGTGTGGTGACAATCTTGATGTACTATTATCGCAGGGCTTCGCCTAAGCTCCGCTACAATATTATCGAGGACTATGGTGGAAGGGGGCACCACACACGGCTAAGAATATGATCACGTGGATCAACTTGTGTCTCTAGGGGGTGTCCCTGCCTCCGTATATAAAGGCTCAAAGGGGGGCCGGCCGGCCAAGGTGAGGCGCGCCAGGAGGAGTCCTACTCCCTCTGGGAGTAGGACTCCCCCCTTTCCTAGTTGGAATAGGATTCATGGAGGGGGGAAAGAGGAGAGAGAGGAGGAAGGGGGGGGCCGGCCCCCTCTCCTTATCCAATTCGGACCAAGGGGGGAGGGGCGCGCGGCCCATCTCTGGCCACCTCTCCTCTCTTCCACTAAGGCCCACTAAGGCCCATATACCTCCCGGGGGGTTCCGGTAACCTCCCGCTATTCCGGTAAAATCCCGATTTCACCCGGAACACTTCCGATATCCAAACATAGGCTTCCAATATATCAATCTTTATGTCTCGACCATTTCGAGACTCCTCGTCATGTCCGTGATCACATCCGGGACTCCGAACAACCTTCGGTACATCAAAATGCATAAACTCATAATATAACTGTCATCGTAACCTTAAGCGTGCGGACCCTACGGGTTTGAGAACAATGTAGACATGACCGAGACACGTCTCCGGTCAATAACCAATAGCGGAACCTGGATGCTCATATTGGCTCCTACATATTCTACGAAGATCTTTTATCGGTCAGACCGCATAACAACATACGTTGTTCCTTTTGTCATTGGTATGTTACTTGCCCGAGATTCGATCATCGGTATCCCATACCTAGTTCAATCTCGTTACCGGCAAGACTCTTTACTCGTTCTGTAATACATCATCCCGCAACTAACTCATTAGTTGCAATGCTTGCAAGGCTTAAGTGATGTGCATTACCGAGAGGGCCCAGAGATACCTCTCCGACAATCGGAGTGACAAATCCTAATCTCGAAATACGCCAACCCAACATGTACCTTTGGAGACACCTGTAGAGCTCCTTTATAATCACCCAGTTACGTTGTGACGTTTGGTAGCACACAAAGTGTTCCTCTGGCAAACGGGAGTTGCATAATCTCATAGTCATAGGAACATGTATAAGTCATGAAGAAAGCAATAGCAACATACTAAATGATCGGGTGCTAAGATAATGGAATGGGTCATGTCAATCAGATCATTCAACTAATGATGTGATCCCATTAATCAAATAACAACTCTTTGTCCATGGTTAGGAAACATAACCATCTTTGATTAACGAGCTAGTCAAGTAGACGCATACTAGTGACACTCTGTTTGTCTATGTATTCACACATGTATTATGTTTCCGGTTAATACAATTCTAGCATGAATAATAAACTTTTATCATGATATAAGGAAATAAATAATAACTTTATTATTGCCTCTAGGGCATATTTCCTTCAATCCACTACCGCGTCTTCCCCGGCTCTGCGTCGTCCCCTTCCTATGCCTCGCCGTCGTCCACCACCGTGGTGCTCTCGGCACGGCGTGGTCAATGTGGTCAACGACCGACTTCCATCGGAAGAGTACTGTACGTGGAGAGGCTGACAGTTGGGTCCACGGCAGCCGCAAGGAAGTGCCTCCTTATTACATGCAAAATAATTATTCCTCCACCTGACAGCGGGGACCCACCGGACAGGCCACCAGTATTTTGCGAAAAAAATCGTTTCCCCTTGACTGCTCGGACCCATCGGACGGGCCACCGTATTTCGCGAAAAAAACGTTCCCCCCGCTGTCAGCTCGGACCCACCGGAAGTGCCTCCTTATTACACACAAAAAAATGAATACTCCCCTGGCTAGCTGGGACCCACCTTGGTGGGAGGCTGACTTGTGGGCCTACTAAGTTGACGAGGACGAAGGGCTTTGTCAACTTAGTCAATATGAATGATTCTAGCTCTAGTGACCGTACGATGTCCATCCAACGACCGTAGTGCTTCTTCAACCTCTGGTCTTCTTGGTCCAGCCGCCCAAAGCAGCACCGGTCGTGCCGCATGCTCCTGCCTCCCGTGGCCGGCTGTGCTGCCGCGGAGGCCTCACCGCCCCCTACTATTCCCACCGCTGGCCAGGCCCTATGGCAACGGCAGCCTCACACCGCAGCCAAACCAGTGAACCCTCATACTCCTCTCCGCGCCGGCTTCCATTGCCGCGTCTTCCCCGGCTCTGCCTCGTCCCCTTCCTAGGCCTCGTCGTCGTCCACCGCCGTGGTGCTCTCGGCGCGGCGTGGTCAATGTGGTCAACGACCGACTTCCATCGAAAGAGTACTGTGCGTGGAGACGCTGGCAGCTGGGTCCACGGCTGCAGCAAGGAAGTGCCTCCTTATTACGCGCAAAATGATTATTCCTCCACCTGACAGCGGGGATCCACCGGACGGGCCACCGTATTTTGTGAAAAAAACGTTTGCCCCTGACTACTGGGACCCACCAGCTACATCTTTGCACGCAAGGAAGTGCCTGACAGTCGGGACCCACCTGGTCGAAGCATACGTAGCGTTGTCATTCTGGTCGTGAACGTGTACGTACATATATACTAGTCGATGTAGAGGCGCGCATGTGTTGTAGTAGAGGTGCGCACGTAGCATGTACACGTACATACAGCGGACAGGGTGCAAGAAAGAAAATACGACCACGTATGTGTACATACGGGTGGGGTCTCGAACGCCTACATGCGCATACGTACGGCCAGGGCTCGTGTACATGGCTGGGTCGGAACGGAGAAACAGCGTTGTCATCGTGTTCATCGGGAGGCAACAAAATGCGTCGTGTTCATGGGGAGGCAACGGAATGCGTCGTGTTCATGGGGAGGCAACGAAATGCGTCGTGTTCATCGGGAGGGCTTGGACAGAACAGGCGATGGAAACGAGGCCTGGCGTACCACAGAACGGAGGAAACGGCCTTGTGTTCGACCGGCCACGTTCGAAACGGGATCCTGTTGATCGGGAGGGGTCTGGCATACCGCAAAATGGAGGAAACGGACCTCCTACGGTCGAAACAGGGGTCCTATTCATCGGGAGGGGTGTGGCGTACCGCAAAACAGACGAAACAGGCCTCCTACGGTCGAAACGGGGGTCCTGTTCATCGGGAGGGGTGTGGCGTACCGCAAAATGGGACTCCACAGGATACTATTCATTTCCACCGTCGACCCCCTCCAGCCTCCACGAGCTACTGTTCATCCACCGTCGACCTCCTCCAGCCTCCACCTGCGACTGTTCATCCTCGGGCTCCTGTTCATCCAGCCTCCACCGCGCACTACTCCACCGGCTACTGTTCAACCAACCCTCTCCACGGGCTCCTGTTTAACCACCCCTCCACGGGCTACTGTTCATCCTGCCCTCCACCGTCTACTATTCATCCTGCCCTCCACGGGGTGGTCCTGTTCATCCAGCCCTCCACGGGGTGGTCCTGTTCATCCAGCCCTCCACGGGGTCCTGTTCATCCAGCCCCAACCGGCTCGATTGATCGGGGTCTTGTTCATCCAGAGGCAACACCACGGGGTCCTGTTCATCCAGAGGCAACACCACGGGGTCCTATTCATCCACCCCATCGGGAACTGTTCATCCAACCCCCCGCAACGCTTACTGTTCATCCAGAGGCAGCATCAATTGGCTTCAGTTAGCAGCAGTAGCGAAGGAATCGCTCGATCGGGTTCATTTAACAGCCATCGATCGATCGCTCGGCTTCAGTAACGCGTAGCCTGCAGTGCAATCGCTCGGGTTCAGTTAGAGCCCAACGCCTCGCTCGGGTTCAGTTAGAGCCAACGCCTCGCACACACACGCGTACGTGTACGAGAGAAACGTGCATCGCTTGGCCCCTGACCTCCCACCGTAACCGGGAACTCCCCGAAATTTTCCTACCCCTCGCTTCTACCACAGTTTTTTCCGTCATGGACGGCCCAAAGAATGTCATGCAACTGCGTCTCCGGCCCACCCAGGATGAAAAGCCCATTTTCTGTCATGATTTTTTGTCATAGAAGTAGGAGCCCACCACATCTATGATGATACCGGGTTTTGTCACAATTATCGTCATAGAAGTGTCATATGTATGACAGAATTTTTTTTGTTTGGCCCAAAATGTCACGGATGTGTCTTTTTTTGTAGTGATGAAAGAAAAGGATATCAATTATATATGCAACTTCTCTCAAGTGTATAAGATTCTAGGTAGATGAACATCATGATGATATCAATCCACAAAGAAGGATGTACACACGAAATAGTCACAAAAGGAAGGAACAAGATATCCAAAATGAAGTCATAAATGTAGCAATAAGATCTTTGCTTGAAAGCATAACACATGGCTTGATATGGTCTTATTGTATATAAATGAACTCCTACCACACATCCATCAAAGACATCACAACTAGCAACAAGAGATTATTGCTGGGATGCTTTGAGAAAGGAAACAAGTATCACAAGATGGAATGAATATCATACCAAGATGCAACCTACACAAGGTTGAATGCAAGAAAAGAATGCATGAATAGATACTTGTTATCGAGATAGCATTGGAAGGATGTAGAATATACCAATTGAAGGTAGTAGATAGCAGTTCATTGATCATCCTAGCTTGACTCCAATAAGTACATGGTGACACCACCTTCCTTGTGAATGAGACGAGCATTTGATGCATCTCCAATTGTTCCTAGAACAACAACACAAACAAAATGGTACCTAAACTCACTGGGACCAAAGATTTAGAAACACCAATACCTATGACAAACTCCACATACATATGTGCATATAGATAAGAAAATGAATTTCATGCACATCTCATCCAAATTGAGACTTGGTGGAGTTTCCCCTATATATTGGGTCAAAGAAAGAAAACACGCCAAAAAATACATGAAGTAAATATGCATGCTCAAGACTTTCGAGAACTGACACCAAATGAAAAAGAAATACCAAGTGAAAACAGGATACCAAATGGAGAAATCATCACTTGGAAGATATCAATTAAAATATACATCAAGGAATGAGATATCCATTGATACACTAAAAAAGAAAGATATCAAACTCCCAAAAGAGAGGATGGTTCCAAACAAACCAAGCTCTCTACAAAGTTTCATGATGGCACCATGTACCAAAAATAGATGGCTTGCCTTCCACCAACACACACTTGATAAGGATCACATGGTGAGTGTTCTATAGAAAATAGGATATCTCCCCCAGGAGTTGTGCATTATGGATATTTTTCACTTGAATACACAATGCACAAGGTGGGATCATCACTTTCACTATATCTATAAAACACTATACACGATCAAGAAATCCACAAGATCCACAAGTGGCACGAAAGGCAATGGGAGTTGACACAATCCTTGGCAATAGATAACGCAACCATAAACACAAACCAACTTAAAGATGATCACTATTTTCTACCACATAAGAGAGTACGAATTGTCAAAAGACAATAAGTATTTGGAAAATTCCCGGTGGTAGATATCAAAGATATCCAACATCATCTTCACATCAAATGCATAAGCAAATTTACAACTTGTAGAGCTAACATGCCACCTAGGAAGAAGATAATTTACACTATCAACTCTAGGTGACAATATCTCAAATGTATGATAACCCACAAGTATAGGGGATCGCAACAGTTTTCGAGGGTAAAGTATTCAACCCAAATTTATTGATTCGACACAAGGGGAGCCAAAGAATATTCTCAAGTATTAGTAGCTGAGTTGTCAATTCAACCACACCTAAAACTTAATATCTGCAGCAAAGTGTTTAGTAGCAAAGTAATATGATAGTAGTGGTAACGGTGGTAAAAGGTAACGGTAGCAAAAGTAATATTTTTGGTGTTTTATAGTGATGATAACAATAGCAACGGGAAAGTAAATAAGCGAAGAACAATATATGGAAAGCTCGTAGGCAAAGGATTGGTGATGGAGAATTATGCCGGATGCATTTCATCATGTAACAGTCATAACCTAGGGTGACACAGAACTAACTCCAGTTCATCAATGTAATGTAGGCATGTATTCCGAATATAGTCATACATGCTTATGGAAAAAAACTTGCGTGACATCTTTTGTCCTACCCTCCCGTGGCAGCGGGGTCCTATTGGAAACTAAGGGATATTAAGGCCTCCTTTTAATAGAGTACTAGAACAAAGCATTAACACATAGTGAATACATGAATTCCTCAAACTACGGTCATCACCGGTAAGTATCCCGATTATTGTCACTTCGGGGTTAACGGATCATAACACATAATATGTGACTATAGACTTGCAAGATAAGATCAAGAACTCTCATATATTGATGAAAACATAATAGGTTCAGATATGAAATTATGGCACTCGGGCCCTAGTGACAAGCATTAAGCATAGCAAAGTCATAGCAACATCAATCTCAGAACATAGTGGATACTAGGGATCAAACCCTAACAAAACTAACTCGATTACATGATAAATCTCATCCAACCCATCACCGTCCAGCAAGCTGTAACATCCCAAATTTTCAATTTGGAATGTTTTACAATTATTAGCTAAGCATCTATGCATTTTGTTTGAATTGAGTGGCATTTGGAAATTTTCAGAGGCTTTTGAGTTTTGGTTTAATTTTGATTCAACTTGGCATTTGAAAAATCTACCTGACAAATACTTGAGAAAAAGTATGAGAGGAGCTAACATGACACTCCAAAAATGTTAGAAGAAAATATTGCCAAAAGGTTTGAATTCAAATTTGAATTTTATTTGGAGTTTGTAGAAAATGTTTTTTTAGTTTCTGTTTTGCCTCTATAAAAATGTCCATGCTATAGGATTATTTGCCCTGAGTATTTTGATATATATATGTCCGATATAAAAATATTATAGATTTCTCTTATTTTATTTTTTCTCTCTCTGCCTTAACTAAAAAAAGGGCCCAGGCGCGAGCCAGGCCAACCGACCTAGTGGACGCCCAGGCCAACCGGCCCATCAACGTCGAGCCGCAGCCCACCAGCGACCGAGCCGGCCTGCCCCAGCGCTCGACGCCCGAACCTACTCCGCTTCGGTCGACCGCTCGCCGCCTCCTCTCTCCCTCTCACTGACCCGCAGGCCCCACCCTATCCCTAACCCCTCGCCCACGACACGCTACATCGGAGCACGCGCAAAGCGCGCCCGACACCGCGATCCTCTCGGGATCGTGATCCCGAGTCGCCCCCTACTCCACGAAGGTGCCCTATAAATACCCCTTGGCCTCCTCTGTCGATCCCCCTAAAACCCTACTCCAAAACCCACCACAGCTACCGCCATCGCCAAACGCATCTCGCCGCCACCGCCTCGGTTCGCTGCCGCTTCTGCCACCGGTGAGCAAAACCCTACCCTCAAACCTTGTCAGCACCAACTCCTCAACCTCATACACCTCCCTGACACCCTTTTGACCGCCTTCGACGCCTACAGGGAGTCGCCCGAGCATCTACGCCCGTCGCCGGAGCACGTCGAGCACAGGAGCTTGACGAGCTCGTTCCGCTCGTCGCCGCCGTCTTCAACCACCACCGAGGCCGCCCCCGACTTCCCCAAGCTCCTCTGCATCGCCCCGACGTAGCCGCCGCCTCCCCGGACCACCAGAGCACCCCCGCCACCGTCGCCCGAGCCGCCGTCGTCCCTCGTCGCCGCCGTAAGCCACCGGACTCCCCATCACCGTTTGATCTGCAATCTACGGCATAGATTAGAAATAGTGAATGGTTAGGTTTAATTTAAGTAGACCGGTTTTTGTTCGGTTTATTCCCGGTTAGATCGGTTTATTTATTTGCGGTTTAGTTAGACCGACCGATTGGTTTATTTCTGTTAGCCCATGGACGTATTGGTCTATGAAGTGCTCATGCGCAGTTTAGTTTTAGAGCGCTCACTGTTCGGCCCGTTAGCGCGTTAGTTTTTGTTTAGTTTTATTTTAGTTTCTGTTTTTAAAATAGAATAGTTCCAGTTTTGTAAAATCTACATCTTTTAAGTTGATTCTTTTTGCTCTAGTTTGCAAATTTCCTATAGTTGCTGCAGAAATTAGATTCGGCCATGTTTGGGTTTTTAAAAATTGATTTATATTAGTTTTAGTCAGATTAGTTTTTCTGCTATAAATTGAGTTAGGATTATTTTATTTTATTGATTCTTTTTGTCGCTGCTTTGTTTTGACCTTTCCTAGCAGTAGGAATTTATTTGGGCATTTTTAGTCTTTATTAAAAATAGTTTTTATGCGAAAACAAGCTTTTTAGTTTATTTAGCTTGCTGTTGTTTTCTGCTGTTCTAGTTATTTTTAAATTTTATTTTTCCTATGTTATAATTTATTTTAGATTAGTTTCTGTAGTTACAGAGAGTGCACATTTATTTACAGCAAAATAAAAAGATTTATTTTATTTTTCTTATTAGTTTTGTTTTAGGTATAACAGGAGTTCTATAATAGATATTGGTTTGATTCTTTTTGCACCTAGTTTGTTAGTTAGTAAAACCATTGTTTTGGATCTGTAAAGAAAAGTGTTAGTAGGTTAAAACTATTTCTTTGTTGTTGCTTGATGTGATGGAAACCTTGATTTTGTTTTCCTCGAGTTTCTTTGATTTTGGTTTGAGTGCTTGTGTGTTTTCCTTCAGTTTGTTGATATGTCATTAGTGAAATACTTATTTGTGCTATTGTTTGACTCGATAGAATTTCCGGAGTGCGAAGCTTGCTATCTCGAGTCACTAGCGTTTGAAGACCGTCAGCCAGGCAAGTCATTTGATCATGTTTTTGCAATACCTATGATTTTGTTGCATTAGAATTGTTCCTCCCCACCATGCATGCAGTAGAAGAATTTTAAGTTATGTTCTTGAGTAGTATCATGAGGTAGGATGAACCCAATTCCCCTTGTTACCATTGCCCGAGACGATGTAGTTTATTTTGCTATGCTCGTAGACAGGGTTGGTTGAGTGATTCATAAGGGAGATGTGAGAGTCAAGATGATGACGACCCCATGACTTCTAGCTCAAGATGGACTTCAAATTCACTACTGGGTGGACGATGGTTGACGGGCACCCTGGAGAAACTAGTGGATGGCCGGGATGCATGGAGAAGCGCCATGACATCTTGCGGAAAGGTTCACCCAGCCACGAAGAGACGGATGGATACACCTTGACCGGAAGCTTACCTGTGCAGCCGCAAGCCATTATGGGCTCTGGCTGTGTTGACCCTAGGCGTGACTCTGGACGGACGATGCCAGCAGATGTAGAAGAACGATAGGACATGGATGGGCATCGGCAATGTCCAGAGAAACTCTACGGAAGACCCTGTTTCGTTCATCCCGTCTTCAAACACCAGGCAGTGCGAGGACATAAAGGAGGGAACGATTCTTGCGGGTAAAGTGCACAAGACTCTGCAGAGTAACAACCTAATCGATTAGCCATGTCCCCGGTTACGGACAAATGAGCCTCTGGAAATTGGAGTATTTCGGAAATCTCAACACCGAACTTAATAAATTAATTGAGGGGTTATTTAATAATTGGGAATGAGACATTGGTTGGCGGAACCATCTCAATAACAACCAACATTTTGTAGTAATTGCAAGCAAGTCCTGTGTTATAGGGAAAAATTGGCTTTTTCGCAAAAACATCAAACTTAGAGCCCCACAGCCAAATTGCATATAGTGTTAGCATTACTATTGTTGTTCTCTCTATGACTTGCCAGCATATTCAAAATGCTGACCTACACGGCTGCAACGTCTTATGTTGCAGAGGAGTTTTCCGACCAGGAGTGAGGCTACGATCCACGCTTGGCGATTGCCCTATGGAGTCGGATGGACTCGCTATTCGTCTACGCTTCCGCAGCTTTATTTAGTTTATTTCTCATGAGTTGGCCTTTGGCCGAATTTATTCTATTGTAATAAAGACTCGATATGAGAATCGTGTAATAAATTCAGGTGTGATTGAACTTTGAATCTTTTCATCAATGTACTGTGTGTGCCAGCATGATCTTGGGATGGTACAGCTACACAGAGACTTGACCGATTTTGGGTCGGGTCGTTACAGAGATGGTATCAGAGCACACGCTGACCGTAGGACGTAACCCCTAGGATCGGAAAGCCATAGGAAGAGACTATTTTATTTTATGTCCTTATCATTCCGTAATATTCCCTTGTTCATTTCTGACTTCTCTCCGATTTCAACATTCTAGATGGCCGTCAAGTTCATCCCAGTTCTGCTCCTGGAGTTTTGCCAGCCAGATGAGACAATGCTTTTCGGCAGGAGGCTGGTCCAGATCACCAAGGAATTGAAGATTGCTCTGCCGTCTATCACCGGGACCCCTATCATGGCATTTCCAGAAGACCGTCGTTATAGGATTAAGGTGCACATACCAGGGAGAACTTTCGGAAGCCTCTCAGCGCCAGTTGACTTCAAGTTCACTGCTCCCACTTGGATACTTGGGAGAGACATAGCAGTTCATAGTGCACTTGGACGCATCCAGGAGGAATACAGGACCGAGCTTGTTGGATCAGACCACACCATGATTTCTTGCAGGGCTGCAGATGGAGAGATTATCCGCACCATAGATGACGACTCCGTCCGCTCATATGTCCAAGACTTGGAGGCTCACATCAGGGCTCTAGAGATTCAGATGCGCAGGAGCTTGAAGATGGTCCAAAAGTTGCATCTTCGTGAAATTGAACTAGAGGATGCAGCACGTGAAGCCCACTATGAGCATGAGGATGAAGTCAAGGATTTTATGGAAAGACTCGAGGACCGGAAGAAATATATTGCCACACTGGAGGAGAAGATGGATCTGGGAGAAGACCTTTTCCGAGTGGAGATGATGAACCTCTCGTAAGCAATGACCAGGATTATGAAGAGAGCTCCACCGAAGGAAGCCGCAAGAGGAGACGCCGCACCAGAGGACAACGCACCAGAGGACGCAGGGATAATTGATGAAGACATTTAGTCGACCGCCATGTTATTTTATTTTCGTCGATCAGTTAGGCCGTTATTTTCGATTAGTCATGAGATCTTGTAATCCGAGTTTGAACCTTGCTTGAGATGAATGAATAAATGATTGGTGTGATTGTGTTTGTGCATTCATTTGGGTAGTGCTATTTTCTCATTAGACCCTTGTTCTATTCTAATTTCTCATCCACTCCATAACACCAGATGCCTCCGAGACGTGACCCCGGTTTCACTTTCCCGCCGGAGCTCACCCAGCTGATTCAACAGCAGAATGCCTTAATGCAAATGCTCATCCAAAACCAAGGCAACAACAACAACAACAATCCACCGCCACCACCCCCTGTCGATAACCTGACCCGGTTCCTAAGGCTGAATCCGCCGTGTTCTCTAGTAGCACCGAGCCGATTGTAGCTGATGATTGGCTCCGCAAGATCGGAAGGGATCTAACAACTGCTGGATGCACAGATGCTGAGAAGGTGCGTTTTGCCGCACATCAACTGAATGGACCTGCAGCCTCTTGGTGGGAAAACTACACCGCCACCTATCCGGTCACCACCATGACATGGGATCAGTTCCAGCGGGCTTTCCGCACCGCGCATGTCTCAGCTGGAGCCATGAGTCTGAAGAAGCGTGAGTTCCGCAACTTACGCCAGGGGAACCGTACTGTGGGGCAGTATGTGGATGAGTTCAACAAGTTATCTCGATATGCCCTAGATGACGTGGCCACAGATGCCGTAAAACAGGAGAAGTTTCTTGAGGGACTCAATGATGAGCTGGGAATGCAGCTAATGGTAGCTACTTTCAACAACTACCAGGAGCTGGTAGACAAGGCCACTATACTTGAAGGCAAGCAGCAGCAGATTGAAAGCCGCAAGCGGAAATATAGCCAGGGAAAGTACAACTCCGGAGCTCAGCAGAAGCCCCGCTATGCCCCATACTCGGGAGGACATAACCATCACACCCATGGAGGACACAATCATGGAGGACATAACCATGGAGGGAATGGGAACAATCGCAACCACGACAACAACCCCAAGTCAGGCAATGGAGGCAACGGCAACCAGCACCGTCCTGCTCCGACTCAGAAGGATCTGAGTCATATCACTTGTTTCAAGTGCCAGAAGATAGAACACTACGCCACCGATTGTCCAGAGGCCAAGCAGAGGAATGGGAACGGCAACGGACAATGGAAGCTCAGCAAAGAAGCCCAACCCTTTTCCTCGTGCTCAGGTGAATCACATTGACGTGGAGGACGTCTATGATCAGCCAGAAACTGTGGTTGGTAAGTTTTTATTAAATTCACGTCCAGTATTGGTACTCTTTGATTCCGGTGCAACGCATTCATTCATATCAAGGGTAGTTGTGGAAAAGTACGGGTTGCCCACTAGGACCCTTAGAACCCCGATCCAAGTCACTTCTCCAGGAGGAGAGATGATGGCAGGCTTAGGCTGTCATTCAACCCTCAGCATCGGAAATCATGATTTTCCCGTAGACCTCATAGTCTTAGAATCCCAGGGATTGGACGTGATCCTAGGCATGGACTGATTGACGAAGTTTGAAGGGAACATCGACTGTGCCCGCAAGACGATTTTGCTCACCACCCCGGAGCAGAAGAGGATCAAGTATGTATCCAGACGCACACCGATAAAGAAGCAGGTGAATTCCCTCACGGGAGTGGTTCAGGAGGAAGTGCCTGTAGTACAAGATTTTCCAGATGTATTTCCGGAGGAATTACCAGGAATGCCACCGGATAGAGAAATAGAATTTTTGATCGAGTTATTACCTAGCACAGCCCCAATATCCAAGAGACCTTATTGGATGCCCCCGAATGATTTGGAAGAGATCAAGCAGCAGATCAAGGAATTATTGGAGAAAGGATATATTCGCCCAAGTTCGTCACCTTGGGGAGCCCCAGTTCTTCTAGTAGAGAAGAAGGATGGAACCCTGAGAATGGTTGTAGATTATCGTTCATTGAACGACGTGACCATCAAGAATAAGTACCCTCTACCGATGATTAATGATTTATTTGATTAGCTAGTCAGAGCCAAAGTATTTTCTAAGATCGATCTTCGATCAAGGTATCATCAGCTGAAGATTCGTGAACAGGATATACCCAAAACAGCCTTCACCACCAGGTATGGTTTATATAAGTATACCGTCATGTCATTCGGATTGACCAACGCCCCTGCGTATTTCATGAGCATGATGAACAAGGTATTTATGGAATACCTGGACAAGTTTGTTGTGGTGTTCATTGATGACATCTTGGTTTTCTCCAAGAGCGAGGAAGAGCAAAAGGAACATCTGCGTCTAGTCCTGGAGAAACTCCGAGAACATCAGTTATATGCCAAATTCAGCAAATGTGAATGTTGGTTGAAGGAAGTCAGATTCCTCGGACACGTTATTTCAAGAGAAGGAATAGCAGTCGACCCCACCAAAGTTGAATCGGTCACCAACTGGCAATCCCCCACCTCAGTCAAGGAGATCCACAGTTTTCTCGGACTCGCAGGATATTATCGGAGATTTATTGAGAATTTCTCCAAGATTGCTAAACCCATGACCAAGCTGTTGAAGAAGGAAACAAAGTACATTTGGACCAAGGATTGTGAAGCCAGTTTTCAGGAGAACGTCTGGTTACAGCCCCAGTACTCATTTTGCCGGACATACACAAGGATTATCAGGTGTATTGTGACGCTCCTCGTCAAGGGCTCGGAGGAGTGCTCATGCAGGAAGGAAAAGTTGTAGCTTATACCTCCAGACAGCTATGACCTCACGAGATGAATTATGCCACACATGATTTGGAGTTAGCAGCCGTAGTGCACGCACTCAAGACGTGGAGACATTTCCTTGTTGGAAATAGTTGTGATGTTTACACGGATCATAAGAGCTTAAAATACATTTTCACGCAGAAGGAGTTGAACCTCAGACAAAGGAGATGGCTTGAATTGATCAAGGACTATGATATGAGATTGCATTACCACCCAGGGAATGCAAATGTTGTAGCAGATGCCTTGAGCCGTAAAAGCCATGTGAACACCCTCATAGCTGGAGGATTACCTCAGAATTTAGCCGACAGTCTCAGAGATCTCCGATTGGAAATAGTACCAAGAGGATTTGTCGCCACCTTGGATATTCAGTCCACTCTGACCGAAAAAGATCTGTGAAGCGCAGAAGACGGACAAGGAAATTGCAGAGATAAAGGAAAAGATGAGTAACGGAAAGGCTAAAGGTTTTCGTGAGGATGAACACAGAACTTTATGGTTCGAGGATCGTATCTATGTGCCTAATGACCCAGAGGTTAGGAAGTTAATTCTTCAGGAGGCCCATGACTCACCGTACTCGATTCACCCAGGCAACACCAAGATGTATCTGGACTTCAAGGAAAGTTTCTGGTGGACAGGTATGAAGAAGGATATTGCCGAGTACGTAGCAGTATGCGATGTTTGTCAGCGAGTAAAGGCGGAGCATCAGAAGCCGGCAGGGTTACTTCAACCACTGCCGATTCCCGAGTGGAAATGGGAAAAACTTGGAATGGATTTTATCACAGGATTACCCAGGACCCGTTCAGGTTATGATTCTATCTGGGTAGTGGTTGATCGCTTGACCAAGGTAGCTCATTTCATTCCCGTGAAGACTACATATACCAGCGCTAAGTTAGCCAAGATATACATGACCAGGATCGTATGTCTGCATGGAGTTCCGAGGAGTATCGTGTCAGATAGAGGAACGCAATTTACCTCAAAGTTTTGGAATTAGCTGCATGAAACTTTGGGTACGAGGCTAGAGTTCAGTACAGCTTTTCATCCGCAGACAGATGGACAGACCGAGAGAGTCAACCAGATTCTGGAGGACATGTTGAGAGCCTGTGCGCTAGACTATGGGTCTAGCTGGGATGACAATCTGCCATACGCAGAGTTCTCGTACAACAACAGCTATCAGACCAGTCTGAAGATGGCCCCTTTCGAAGCTCTATACGGAAGGAGGTGTAGAACACCATTGTTGTGGGATGGTGTTGGAGACCGAAAGCTTTTTGGTCCCGATCTTACCAGAGACTCCGAAGAGAAGGTTAAGCTGATTCGAGATAGACTCAAGATAGCCCAGTCGAGACAGAAGAGTTATGCCGACAGTAAACGCAAGGAGGTAACGTATGAAGTTGGAGACCGAGCCTATCTCCGTGTGTCCCCACTTCGTGGAATCAAGAGATTTGGTGTTAAAGGAAAATTAGCACCCAGGTTCATTGGCCCCTACAAAATCCTCGAACGCAGAGGAGAAGTTGCATACAAGCTGGAATTGCCGGAAGGATTGTCAGGAGTTCATGATGTCTTCCATGTTTCCCAGCTGAAGAAATGCCATGCTGAGATGGCCGATATTCCTTTGAGAGACACAGTGCCCCTAGAGGCCATACAGCTCGATAGTGATCTGACTTATGAGGAGAAACCCGTCAGGATTCTCGAGACTGCGAACAGAGTTACCCGCAGCAAGATCATCAAGTTTTGCAAGGTTCTGTGGAGTCATCATTCTGAGGAGGAAGCCACCTGGGAGCGAGAAGAAGATCTCTGCCGAGACCACCCGCACCTATTTGCTAGCCAACCCGAATCTCGAGGGCGAGTTTCATCTTAAGGTGGGTAGGTTTGTAACATCCCAAATTTTCAATTTGGAATGTTTTACAATTATTAGCTAAGCATCTATGCATTTTGTTTGAATTGAGTGGCATTTGGAAATTTTCAGAGGCTTTTGAGTTTTGGTTTAATTTGGATTCAACTTGGCATTTGAAAAATCTACCTCAATATCCCTGACAAATACTTGAGAAAAAGTATGAGAGGAGCTAACATGACACTCCAAAAATGTCAGAAGAAAATATTGCCAAAAGGTTTGAATTCAAATTTGAATTTTATTTGGAGTTTGTAGAAAATGTTTTTTTACTTTCTGTTTTGCCTCTATAAAAATGTCCATGCTATAGGATTATTTCCCCTGAGAATTTTGATATATATATATATATATATATGTCCTATATAAAAATATTATAGATTTCTCTTATTTTATTTTTTCTTTCTCTGCCTTAATTCAAAAAAAAGGGCCGAGGCGCGAGCCAGGCCAACCGGCCCAGCCGACGCCCAGGCCAATCGGCCCAGCAACGCCGAGCCGCAGCCCACCAGCGATCGAGCCGGCCTGCCCCAGCGCTCGACGCCCGAACCTACTCCGCTTCGGTCGACCGCTCGCCGCCCCCTCTCTCCCTCTCACTGACCCGCGGGCCCCACCCTATCCCTAACCCCTCGCCCATGACACGCCGCATCGGAGCACGCGCAGAGCGCGCCCGACACCGCGATCCTCTCGGGATCATGATCCCGAGTCGCCCCCTGCTCCACGAAGGTGCCCTATAAATACCCCTCGGCCTCCTCTGTCGATCCCCCTAAAACCCTACTCCAAAACCCACCACATCCACCACCATCGCCAAACGCATCTCGCCGCCGCCACCTCGGTTCGCCGCCGCTTCTGCCACCGGTGAGCAAAACCCTACCCTCAAACCTTGTCAGCACCAACTCCTCAACCTCCTACACCTCCCTGACACCCTTTTGACCGCCTTCGACGCCTACAGGGAGCTGCCCGAGCATCTACGCCCGTCGCCGGAGCACGTCGAGCACAGGAGCTTGACGAGCTCGTTCCGCTCGTCACCGCCATCTTCAACCACCACCGAGGCCGCCCCCGACTTCCCCAAGCTCCTCCGCATCGCCCCGACGTAGCCGCCGCCGCCCCGGACCACCAGAGCACCTCCGCCACCAACGCCCGAGCCCACCCCGCCCTCGACCGCCGCTGTAAGCCACCGGACTCCCCACCACCATTCGATCTGCAATCTACGGCGTAGATTAGAAATAGTGAATGGTTAGGTTTAATTTAAGTAGACCAGTTTTTGTTCGGTTTATTCCCGGTTAGATCGGTTTATTTATTTGCGGTTTAGTTAGACCGGCCGATTGGTTTATTTCTGTTAGCCCGTGGACGTATTGGTCTATGAAGTGCTCATGCGCAGTTTAGTTTTAGAGCGCTCACTGTTCGGCCCGTTAGCGCGTTAGTTTTTGTTTAGTTTTATTTTTCGTTTCTGTTTTCAACAGAATAGTTCCAGTTTTGTAAAATCTATATCTTTAATTATTTAATATTTTAGTTGATTCTTTTTGCTCTAGTTTGCAAATTTCCTATAGTTGCTGCAGAAATTAGATTCGGCCATGTTTAGGTTTTTAAAAATTGCTTTATATTAGTTTTAGTCAGATTAGTTTTTCTGCTATAAATTGAGTTAGGATTATTTTATTTTATTGATTCTTTCTATCACTGCTTTGTTTTGACCTTTCCTAGCAGTAGGAATTTATTTGGGCATTGTTAGTCTTTATTAAAAATAGTTTTTATGCGAAAACAAGCTTTTCTAGTTTATTTAGCTTGCTGTTGTTTTCTGCTGTTCTAGTTATTTTTAAATTTTATTTTTCCTATGTTATAATTTATTTTAGATTAGTTTCTGTAGTTACAGAGAGTGAACATTTATTTACAGCAAAATAAAAAGTTTTATTTTATTTTTCTTATTAGTTTTGTTTTAGGTATAACAGGAGTTCCATAATAGATATTGGTTTGATTCTTTTTGCACCTAGTTTGTATGCTGTTTTCCTTTATGTTAGTTAGTAAAACCATTGTTTTGGATCTGTAAAGAAAAGTGTTAGTAGGTTAAAACTATTTCTTTGTTGTTGCTTGATGTGATGGAAAACTTGATTTTGTTTTCCTCGAGTTTCTTCGATTTTGGTTTGAGTGCTTGTGTGTTTTCCTTCAGTTTGCTGATATGTCATTAGTGAAATACTTATTTGTGCTATTGTTTGACTCGATAGAATTTCCGGAGTGCGAAGCTTGCTATCTCGAGTCACTAGCGTTTGAAGACCGTCAGCCAGGCAAGTCATTTGATCATGTTTTTGCAATACCTATGATTTTGTTGCATTAGAATTGTTCCTCCCCACCATGCATGCAGTAGGAGAATTTTAAGTTATGTCCTTGAGTAGTATCATGAGGTAGGATGAACCCAATTCCCCTTGTTACCATTGCCCGGGACGATGTAGTTTATTTTTCTATGCTCGTAGACGGGGTTGGTTGAGTGATTCATAAGGGAGATGTGAGAGTCAAGATGATGACAACCCCATGACTTCAAGCTCAAGATGGACTTCAAATTCACTACTGGGTGGAGGACGGTTGACGGGCACCCTGGAGAAACCAGCGGATGGCCGGGATGCATGGAGAAGCACCATGACATCTTGCGGAAAGCTTCATCCAGCCACGAAGAGATGGATGGATACACCTTGACCGGAAGCTTACCTGTGCAGCCGCAAGCCATTATGGGCTCTAGCTGGGTTGACCCTAGGCGTGACTCTGGACGGACGATGCCAGCAGATGTAGAAGAACGATAGGACATGGATGGGCACCGGCAATGTCCAGAGAAATTCTATGGAAGACCCTGTTTCGTTCATCCCGTCTTCAAACACCAGGCAGTGCGAGGACATAAAGGAGGGAACGATTCTTGCGGGTTAAGTGCACAAGACTCTGCAGAGTAACAACCTAATCGATTAGCCGTGTCCCCAGTTACGGACAAATGAGCCTCTGAAAATTGGAGTATTTCGGAAATCTCAACACCGAACTTAATAAATTAATTGAGGGGTTATTTAATAATTGGGAATGAGACATTGGTTGGCGGAACCATCTCAATAGCAACCAACATTTTGTAGTAATTGCAAGCAAGTCCTTTGTTATAGGGAAAAAATGGCTTTTTCGCAAAAACATAAAACTTAGAGCCCCACAGCCAAATTGCATATAGTGTTAGCATTATTATTGTTGTTCTCTCTATGACTTGCCAACATATTCAAAATGCTGACCTACACGGCTGCAACGTCTTATGCTGCAGAGGAGTTTTCCGACCAGGAGTGAGGCTATGATACACGCTTGGCGATTGCCCTATGGAGTCGGATGTACTCGCTATTCGTCTACGCTTCCGCAACTTTATTTAGTTTATTTCTCATGACTTAGCCTTTGGCCGAATTTATTCTATTGTAATAAAGACTCGATATGAGAATCGTGTAATAAATTCAGGTGTGATTGAACTTTGAATCTTTTCATCAATGTACTGTGTGTGCCAGCATGATCTTGGGATGGTACAGCTACACAGAGACTTGACCGATTTTGGGTTGGGTCGTTACACAAGCCTACGATGGAATTACTCATGCATGGCGGTGATCATCATGAAATTGGTGATGGAGGAAGGTTGATGATGACTATGGCGATGGATTCCCCTCTCCGGAACCCCGAACGGACTCCAGATCAGCCCTCTCGAGAGAGTTCAGGGCTTGGCGGTAGCTTCGTATCGTAAAACGCGATGAATCCTTCTCTCTGTTTTTTTCTCCCAAAAGTGAATATATGGAGTCAAGGTTGAGGTCGGTGGAGCGTCAGGGGCCCACAGGGCAGGGGTTCGCGCCCAGGGGGGTAGGGCGCGCCCCCACCCTCGTGGACAGGTGGAGGCCCCCCTGACGT
Source organism: Triticum aestivum (assembly GCF_018294505.1). Classification (NCBI taxonomy): domain Eukaryota; kingdom Viridiplantae; phylum Streptophyta; class Magnoliopsida; order Poales; family Poaceae; genus Triticum; species Triticum aestivum. Next base: position 565,160,130 of record NC_057812.1, on the reverse strand, counting down.
GGATCTTCCTTCCAGTATTTATTATATATTCCAAAAATAATTCTCCGTTGATTTTCAGGTCATTCCGAGAACTTTTATTTCTGCACAAAAATAACACCATGGAAATTCTGATGAAAACAACGTCAGTCCGGGTTAGTTCTATTCAAATCATGCAAGTTAGAGTCCAAAACAAGGGCAAAAGTGTTTGGACAAGTAGATACGACGGATACATATCAACTCCCCGAAGCTTAAACCTTTGCTCGTCCTCAAGCAATTCAGTTGATAAACTGAAAGTGATAAATAAAAACTTTTACAAACTCTGTTTGCTCTTGTTGTTGTAAATATGTAACGCCAACATTGAAGTTTTCAGCAAAGATTATGAACTAACCATATTCACAATAACATTTAGGTCTCATGTTTACTCATATCAATGACATAATCAACTAGCGAGCAATAATAATAAACTCGGATGACAACACTTTCTCAAAACAATCATGATATGATGTAACAAGATGGTATCTCGCTAGCCCTTTCTGAGACCGCAAAACATAAATGCAGAGCACCTTTAAAGATCAAGGACTGACTAGACATTGTAATTCATGGTAAAAGAGATCCAGTCAAGTCATACTCAATGTAAACTAACAGTAATGAATGCAAATGACAGCGGTGCTCTCCAACTGGTGCTTTTTAATAAGAGGATGATGACTCAACATAAAAGTAAATAGATAGGCCCTTCGCAGAGGGAAGCAAGGATTTGTAGAGGTGCCAGAGCTCGGTTTTGAAATAGATATGAATAATATTTTGAGTGGTATACTTTCATTGTCAACATAACAACCGAGAGATGGCGATATCTTCCATGCTACACACATTATAGGCGGTTCCCAAATAGAATGGTAAAGTTTATACTCCCCCTCCACCAACAAGCATCAATCCATGGCTTGCTCGAAACAACGAGTGCCTCCAACTAACAAGAGTCCCGGGGGAGTTTTGTTTGCAGTTATTTTGATTTGATTTGCATAAAGCATGGGACTGGGCATCCCGGTGACCAGCCATTTTCTCGTGAGTGAGGAGCGGAGTCCACTTCTCTTGAGAATAACCTGCCTAACATGGAAGATACGGACAACCCTAGTTGATACATGAGCTATTCGAGCATAAAAAACATGATGATTATTTGAAGGTTTAGAGTTTGGCACATACAAATTTACTTGGAACGGCAGGTAGATATCGTATATAGGTAGGTATGGTGGACTCATATGGAATAACTTTGGGGTTTATGGAATTGGATGCACAAGCAGTATTCCCGCTTAGTACAGGTGAAGGCTAGCAAAAGACTAGGAAGCGACCAGCTAGAGAGCGACAACAGTCATGAACATGCATTAAAATTAATCAACACCGAATGCAAGCATGAGTAGGATATAATGCACCATGAACATAAATATCGCAGAGGCTATGTTGATTTTGTTTCAACTACATGCGTGAACATGTGTCAAGTCAAGCCACTCGAATCATTCAACAGAGGATACCACCCTATCATACCACATCACAACCATTGTAATAGCATGTTGGCACGCAAGGTAAACCATTATAAGCTCCTAGCTAATTAAGCATGGCATAAGCAACTATAATCTCTAATTGTCATTGCAAACATGTTTATTCATAATAGGCTGAATCAGGAACGATGAACTAATCATATTTACAAAAACAAGAGAGGTCGAGTTCATACCAGCTTTTCTCATCTCAATAAGTTCATCATATAATCATCATTATTGCCTTTCACTTGCACGACCGAATAATGTGGATAATAATAATAGTGCACATGCATTGGACTAAGCTGGAATATGCAAGCATTCAATTCAAGAGAGAAGACAAGGTAATATGGGCTCTTTGTCAGATCAACGATAATGCATATAAGAGCCACTTAACATTTTCATTATGGTCTTCTCCTATCGACCCCCAAAGGAAAGAAAAGAAATAAAACTATTTACACGAGAAAGCTCCCAACAAGCAAAAGAAGAACAAGAAATCTTTTTGGGTTTTCTTTTTAATTACTACTACAAGCATGGAAAGTAAACTGATTAAAAGTTACAACTATTTTTTTTTGTTTTTCTTAAGGTTTATTAAACACAAAAGAAGAAAGCATAAAAAGGAAAATAAACTAGCATGGATGATACAATGAAAAAGTATGAGCACCGACAACTAGCAATGAGTGTGTGAACATGAATGTAATGTCGGTGAGAAATACGTACTCCCCCAAGCTTAGGCTTTTGGCCTAAGTCGGTCTATGGCCACGGATGGCCTGGCGGATATCCAAAGTTGTAGCTGGGGTCATACTGAGATGCAACAGCTATTGCCTCATGAGTTGCCGCTTGAAGACGGGCTGTCTCCGTCCTCCTCTTATACTCGTCCGCCTCCTCCCTGGTTATAACATATCTCCCTTTTGCCTGAAAGTCAAAGAAAGCAGGAGCAGGGAGAGCGATGTGATAGGTGCGTCATCTGTCAGAAATTAGTCGGTACTGGAGGAACCGATCATTCCTCTCAACAAACTGATGACGAACCATGGCCTCATAATCCAAATAATCAGGAGGCTACTCAATATCATGCCCACATATGGGTACACCAAGAAAATTAGCTAGACGAGTTGCATAAATTCCACCGAAGAAATCTCCATGAATATGATTATTATCCAACCTACGTGTAACAATAGCCCCCAAGTTGTATTGTTTATCTCCTAAAACAGCGCTCCTGAGAACGCTGAGATCAGGTACACACATGTGACATGCTTCATCTTTACCATTTATGCACCTACCTATGAAGAGAGCAAAATAATGTATAGCAGGAAAATGAATGCTCCCTATGGTAGCTTGTGTTATATCTCTAGATTCCCCCATAGTTATACTAGCAAGAAAATCTATAAACTCAGATTTGCGAGGCTCACTAGTGCTGCCCCATTGTGGAAGTTTGCAAGCAATATTAAAATCCTCTAAGTCCATAGTATAAGAATTTTCAAAAAGATCAAATATGACAGTTTATGAATTGCGTGATGATGAAAATTCAAACCTTCTCACAAAGGAATCAGTGAGATAGTGGTATTGGCGACACTTATCTGCCTCGAAGCTCTCAAGATCGGCATTACGCACATACGCGTTAAATTATTCCTTGATTCCTACTCGATCCATAAAGTCCTCTGATGACCATTCACAAGCCCGCACCTGAGCTTCCCTCAGTGGTTCATCATCGGCATCGCGTATTGCGAGCCTGGGTCCTTGCTTCCTTGAAGGACCACCTTGGTACATTTTCCTAAACATATTTCTTCCTCTGAATTTTTTTTGAAATTTTTAGTAACTTCAAAATAAAAATGAACCAAACTCAACAAAATTGATAGCAACTACTCCCACAAGTGCCTAGAGGATATATCATGCATTAAAACTACTTTTGACCATATAAATTTGACATGCAAGCTCAAGAACAGGGTCACCTAAGCAGCAAAAATATGCCATGAATAAAGCACTAGAATAAAAACTAATTGGACAATTGGAGGAGTCACATACCAAAGAACAATCCCCCAAAGCAGTTTTGTGAATGGAGCTTTGAGCAAGGAGATCGAAAATGGCAGCAAGATGAGCTTGGACTCGGGTTTGAGCTGGCTAGTGATATTTTTGGGAGGAAGAAGGAGTGTGTGGTAGCTGGAATAAGTGGAGGGGAGCCACCATGGGCACACGAGGCAGGGGGTGTGCCCAGGGGGGTAGGGTGCGCCCTGAACCCTCGTGGCCAGGTGCTTGCTCCCTCTGCTGTGTTCTTAGTGCCAGATATTCTCAAATATTCTAGAAAAAAACATATTTAATTTTCACAACATTTGGAGAACTTTTATTTTCGGGGTATTTTTATTGCATGGATAGTTCAGAAAACAGACATAAATTACTATTTTTGTTTTATTTAATATAAATAACAGAAAGTAAAAGGAGGGTACAGAGAGTTGTGTTTTCTAAATTCATCCATCTCATGCTCATCAAAAGGAATCCACTAACAAGGTTGATCAGGTCTTGTTAACAAACTCATTCCGAATAACATGGAACCGGAGAATTTTCGAATAACACTAGGTTACCTCAACGGGGATATGCACATCCCCAACAATAAGAATATCATATTTCTTCTTGACAGTAGGAAGAGGAAATTCAAAACCTCCAAAAATAGTCGATGGAATTTTTCCAATAGAGTTTATACTATGAACTTGAGATTGTTTCCGCGGAAAGTGCACCGTATTCTCATTGCCATTAACATGAAAAGTGACATTGCCTTTGGTGCAATCAATAACAGCCCATGCAGTATTCAAAAAGGGTCTTCCAAGAATAATAGACATACTATCGTCCTCGGGAATATCAAGAATAACAAAGTCCGTTAAAATAGTAACGTTTGCAACCACAACAGGCACATCCTCACAAATACCGACAGGTATAACAGTTGATTTATCAGCCATTTGCAAAGATATTTTAGTAGGTGTTAACTTATTCAAATCAAGTCTACGATATAAAGAGAGGCATAACACTAACACCGACTCCAAGATCACATAAAGCAGTTTTAACATAGTTTCTTTTAATGGAGCATGGCATTGTTGGTACTCCCGGATCTCCTAGTTTCTTTGGTATTGCACCATTAAAAGTATAATTAGCAAGCATGGTGGAAATTTCAGCTTCCGGTATCTTTCTTTTATTTGTAACAATTTCTTTCATATACTTAGCACAAGGATTTATTTTGAGCATATCAGTCAAACGCATGCGCAAGAAGATAGGTCTAATCATTTCAGTAAAGTGCTAAAAATCCTCATCATCCTTTTTCTTGGATGGTTTAGGAGGAAAAGGCATGGGTTTCTGAACCCATGGTTCTCTTTCCTTACCGTGCTTCCTAGCAACAAAGTCTCTCTTATCATAACGTTGATTCTTTGATTGTGGGTTATCAAGATCAACAACAGGTTCAACCTCTACATCATTACCATTACTAGGTTGAGCATCAACATGAACATCTTCATTAACATTATTACTAGGTTCACGTTCATTACCAAATTGTGTTTCGGCATCAGAAATAGAAATATCATTAGGATTCTCAGGTGTTTCAATAACAGGTTCACTTGAAGCATGCAAAGTCCTATCATTTTTCTTTTTCTTCCTCTTAGAAGGACTAGGTGCATCAATAATATTTCTCTGAGAATCTTGCTCAATTCTCTTAGGATGGCCCTCAGGATACAAAGGTTCCTGAGTCATTTTACCACCTCTAGTCATAACTCTAACAACATTATCATTTTTCTTACTATTCAATTCATTGAGCAAATCATTCTGAGCTTTAAGTACTTGTTCTACTTGAGTGGTAACCATAGAAGCATGTTTACTAATAAGTTTAAGTTCACCTTTAACATTAGCCATATAATCACCCAAGTTTTCAAGCATATCAACATTGCGTTTTAACTCTCTACCAAAATAAGCATTGAAGTTTTCTTGTTTAACCATAAAGTCATCAAACTCATCCAAGCATGGGCTAGCAAACTTAGTAAATGGGATTTCAGCTTTATCATATCTATAGAGAGAATTTACCTTTACTACCTGTGTCGGGTTATCAAGATCATGTATTTCTTCAATAGGTGATGGATGAAAACCATGTATATCTTCAACAGGCGGTAAATTAAGACCATGTATTTCTTCAATACGAGGTAAATTCTTAACATCTTCAGCATTAATACCTTTTTACTTCATAGATTTCTTTGCCTCTTGCATATCTTCAGGACTGAGAAATAGAATACCCCTCTTCTTCGGAGTTGGCTTAGGAGTTGGTTCAGGAATTGGATCAGGAAGTGTCCAATTATTTTCATTAGTCAACATATTATTCAATAGAATTTCAGCTTCATTTGGTGTTCTTTCCCTGAAAACACAACCGGCACAACTATCCAGGTGGTCTCTGGAAGCATCAGTTAGTCCATTATAAAAGATATCAAGTGTTTCATTTTTCTTAAGAGGATGATCAAGCAAAGCATTAGGTAATTGAAGAAGCCTCCCCCAAGCTTGTGGGAGACTCTCTTCTTCAATTTGCAGAAAATTATATATTTCCCTTAAAGCAGCTTGTTTCTTATGAGTGGGGAATATTTAGCAGAGAAGTAATAAATCGTATCCTGGGGACTACGCACACAACCAGGATCAAGAGAATTAAACCATATCTTAGCATCACCCTTTAATGAGAACGGAAATATCTTAAGGATATAATAGCAGCGAGTTTTCTCATCATTAGTGAACAGGGTGGCTATATCATTTAATTTAGTAAGATGTGCCACAACAGTTTCAGATTCATAACCATAGAAAGGATCAGATTCAACTAAAGTAATTATCTCAGGATCAATAGAGAAATCATAATCCTTATCAGTAACAAAGATAGGTGAAGTAGCATAAGCAAGATCGTATTTCATTCTAGCATTCAGAGTTTTTTGTTTCAGCTTAGCTAATAGTTTCTTAAGATCACTCCTATCATATCAAGTAAGAAAATCTCTAGCAGTTTCTTCATCCATAACATAGCCCTCATGCACAACAGGTAATTCATATCTAGGGGGAGAGTCTTCATCATCACTTTCATCAATATTATCAGTTTCAATAATTTCATTCTCTCTAGCATATCAAGTTGTTCATCAAGAAATTCGCACAGTAGTATCAAGCATAGAAGTAGTTTCATCATAAGTATCATGCATAGCAGAAGTGGCATCATCAATAACATGCGACATATCAGAATGAATAGCAGGTGTAGGTGTCACAAGCTTACTCAAAACAGAAGGTGAATCAAGTGCAGAGCTAGATGGCAGTTCCTTACCTCCCCTCGTAGTTGAGGGATAAATTTTTGTTTTAGCATCTTTCAGGTTCTTCATAATGATAAGCAGATATAAATCCCAAGTGACTCAAAGAATAGAGTTATGCTCCCCGGCGACGGCGCCAGAAAATAGTCTTGATAACCCACAAGTATAGGGGATCGCAACAGTTTTCGAGGGTAGAGTATTCAACTCAAATTTATTGATTCGACACAAGGGGAGCCAAAGAATATTCTCAAGTATTAGCAGCTGAGTTGTCAATTCAACCACACCTAAAACTTAATATCTGCAGCAAAGTGTTTAGTAGCAAAGTAATATGATAGTAGTTGTAACGGTGGTAAAAGGTAACGGTAGCAAAAGTAATATTTTTGGTGTTTTATAGTGATGATAACAATAGCAACGGGAAAGTAAATAAGCGAAGAACAATATATGGAAAGCTCGTCAGCAATGGATAGGTGATGGAGAATTATGCCGGATGCGGTTCATCATGTAACAGTCATAACGTAGGGTGACATAGAACTAGCTCCAGTTCATCAATGTAATGTAGGCATGTATTCCGAATATAGTCATACGTGCTTATGGAAAAGAACTTGCATGACATCTTTTGTCCTACCCTCCCGTGGCAGCGGGGTCCTATTGGAAACTAAGGGATATTAAGGCCTCCTTTTAATAGAGTACCAGAACAAAGCATTAACACATAGTGAATACATGAATTCCTCAAACTACGGTCATTACTGGTAAGTATCTCGATTATTGTCACTTTGGGGTTAACGGATCATAACACATAATAGGTGACTATAGACTTGCAAGATAAGATCAAGAACTCTCATATATTGATGAAAACATAATAGGTTCAGATCTGAAATCATGGCACTCGGGCCCTAGTGACAAGCATTAAGCATAGCAAAGTCATAGCAACATCAATCTCAGAACATAGTGGATACTAGGGATCAAACCATAACAAAACTAACTCGATTACATGATAAATCTCATCCAACCCATCACCGTCCAGCAAGCGTACGATGGAATTTCTCAAGCACGGTGGTGAGCATCATGAAATTGGTGATGGAGGAAGGTTGATGATGACGATGGCGATGGATTCCTCTCTCCGGAGCCCCGAACGGACTCCAGATCAGCCCTCCCGAGAGAGTTTAGGGCTTGGCGGCGGCTCCATATCATAAAACGCAATGAATCCTTCTCTCTGGTTTTTTCTCCCCAAAGTGAATATATGGAGTCAAGGTTGAGGTCGGTGGAGCGTTAGGGGGCCCACGAGGCAGGGGGCGCGCCCCCACCCTCGTGGACAGGTGGAGGCCCCCCTGACGTGGATCTTCCTTCCAGTATTTATTATATATTCCAAAATAATTCTCCGTCGATTTTCAGGTCATTCCGAGAACTTCTATTTCTGCACAAAAATAACACCATGGCAATTTTGCTGAAAACATCGTCAGTCCGGGTTAGTTCTATTCAAATCATGCAAGCTAGAGTCCAAAATAAGGGAAAAAGTGTTTGTAAAAGTAGATATGACGGAGACATACCAATGTACACATTTTTTAGGCTTGTAAAATACACATAACATATTACCCCCCCATAATGTGCTACCAATGAAAATCTTAACAATATGAAAATAGAACCAACAAGAGATAATTAATGGACCAATTAGAATTTTAATTTCTCATGATAAGACATACCACATAGAGACTAGATAATCTTGTAATATCAAAACTAGGTGGTATTTCTCATGTACACACATTTATAGGATCATGATGTGCACAAAGCACATCACTCCCCCAAAATGGGATGTTCCATTAATCTCTCGTAAGAGCCAACTAAGATACAAAAAGATGCAAAAAGGCTCAACACAACACTCACGCGTGATGTGCAAACCAACATACACATACTTGATTACTCAAGTTAAGAAAATTGGAAGCACACATATACAAACACATGCAAGGTACAAAACCAAAACATGCAAAGGGGCAAGTAACTTTCAATGTAAATAATTTAAGTACCAGTTACTGCAAGGAGGCACATTGGATATAAGATATAAACTTGATGATTCAGATGACTTGGCTTGATACAATATGAATGATGAAGACCCCTTAATCTTCATAATGTAGCCAAGTCTCCAATGCCCTCCAAAAACACATATTGATCAAGTTTGAGCTTGTTGGTCCCCGACAAAGTTGGGTCCTAAGAGGTTAGTCAAAATACGCTTGGCTACCCAAATGGTTCTTTTCTTAACACCACTTTGAGTACCAACAAACTTGGCAAACACATTGCCAACCTTATCCTTCCCAAGAGAATAGATATCATCAATTAGAATAGGGTTGGATAATATACCATTCGTGCATGAAGAAGCAACATTACATTTCTCACGACATAAGTAGCAACATCTACTCTTCACTTTCTTCTCACTTGATTTCTGTAGTGACCAGACCTCAAACAGTCTGGTCTCTGTGTATAAGTGTCATCCCTGGATCGGTAATGCCGACACACACAATGCTTGAAGGATTTATAACAGAGTGGCAATCACACACTTATTACATCGAATGTCTCAAAAGAGAACTTATTACAATAAAATATGGCTTAAGGCCATCTAATACGATAACAACGGAAGGCTTGGAAGATAAAGTGAGTCCATGAACTCCAACGGCATCACTGAGTGAAAGACCACGACCTAAGGCTCCTTACTCATCGTCTGAAAAGTCTGCAACATGATACGTTGCAGCCCGAAAACGGGTCAGCACATAGAATATGCTGGCAAGGTAACACAAGAGAATAATGAACAATGCAAAGCTATCACTACATGCATATATGGTTTGGTGGAGGCTGTAAGATTAAAGGTTTTACGAAAAGCCAATTTTTACCTACTGCAAAGGAATGGATTTTTATTTAACTATCATGGTGGTTGTTAAACATTGAGAAGGTTCACCCAACTCAATCCCAATTGAAAGTAATCATCATTAAACCCAATCAAATTATATTAAGAGTGATGAGATCCACATGATAATCCAAGAATTATATACTCAAAATGTCGATAACCGGGGACATTGCTAACCATGATTAGTTTGTACACTCTCCAGAGGTTTGTGCACTTTTCCCCACAAGACTCGATCTCCTCCGTTGAAGTTCTCGCACTACATGATGTTTGAGAAACAGATGACTGAGACAGTCTTTCCGAAGAGGTCCCCTTAACCGATAGATAGGCCAGTACACCTACAACCCCCTACATCTGCTAGCCCATCATGGAAAGGTTTCCCACAACTTACTCAACTATGCCAGAGCCCATAATGGCATGTGGCTGCACACGGAAGTTTCCAGTATGAGTAATCTTATGATCCCTTTGAGCCTGGGCGGCGGTCCATAGGAAAATCACACAGTACCTCAGGATTTCCAAAAAATACAGGCAATCACTAGGTTCCCCAAGTGCCTCAATCCACCCAGATGTGTATTAAAGTTGCCACCTTAAGTTAACCATTAATTATCAACTCACATATGTCATGGATACTCTCAAACCCAATCCACGTCTACAAGCATAGTATAGCAATATAAGCAACGTAGAAGTAACTCCCAGGGTTTGATAACAAACAGGTGAATAGGTACTACCTCATCTACTTCCCAAACCCACAATTTAATTTAGATCCTAACCATGCAATGTTTGAGGGTTGATCTAATGCAATGAAAACTAGGTAGTAAAAGGTATGATCAAAGTGTTACTTGCCTTGCTGATGATCCGCGAAACCTAGAGACTCGATGTAGCACGCTTCACACTCCGGGTAATCTACCGCAATCAAACAAGCATACAATAAGCAATCAAGCAAAAGCACGGGTAAAAATCAAATAAGAGATCTAACTAGAAAGTTCAACTTAAGAACTCTGGTTTGCAAAAAGAATCAAATCAAACGAAGCAACAAAACTCAAACGGCGAGAGAAACAAGCTTCATTTACTAATCTGGACTAAGGTCAAATTCTACAGTAGCAAAAACTTGTTTAAGTTGGTTAAACGGAAAGAGGGTTTCGAGACAAAACTCTAGGCGCTTGAATCGCCTGATTCCGATAAACGAGAGAAAAGTTATACTAGAACGAAATTCGGATTAGGAATCACGATCGAAAATAATCGTGGAAAATCCGAGAAAAAGAAAAACTGACGAACAGGCTAACGAATGAACGTTCGCTGTCTGCGGCTAAACGGTGAAAACCGTTCGTAAAAACGAACGTACGGACGAACGTCCGCTAAATAACTAAACCAAAAAAACTGAACCGGATCTAATAAAAAACGGATCTAGGGTTTCGAAAAAAACCAAATGGGTTTTCTCACGAAAAACCAAGGCGGCTACCTCGGGTCTGGCAGGGTCCGACGGTAGCGGCGGGCTCCGATGCGGCGGCGGGGCGGTGCGGCGGCATGGTGCGGTGGCGGCGGCGCTGCGCGCGAGGCGAGGCGGCGGCGGCGGATCGGGCGGCAGTGGCGACTAGGGTTTCAGGTGGGCTGGCGGCGGATCGGGGCTCAGGGGTCTCGGGCTTTAAAGGCCGGCCCGAGAGAGTCCTGGCCGAATACGGCCCTAAGTCGGTTCACTTCTATTTTAATTTCGACGTGCAGAAAAAGAAAGGAAAGAAATACTAAACTGACTCCGAAAATCCCGAAATAAATTTTCCCCGTCCTCTAAAAATAAGCCGGACAAAGTGAACATTTATTTGGGCCTAAAATGCAATTTTGAAAAACGCATATTTTTCCTAATTCGAATAAAATAGCGACAAAACTCTGAATAAAAATCTTATTTGATTTTAATATCAAATCTATGATATTTATTTATTTTGAGGAAGTCATTTTATTCTCTGTCATTTATTTTTAATAAAATAAATATTTCAGAGAAAAATAATTAAAATCAAACGATCCTCTTTTCATAATTCGAGAAAAACTCAAATATGAAAATAATGAAATCCCCAATTCTCTCCGTAGGTCCTTGAGTTGCGTGAAATTTCTAGGATCAACCAAAATGCAATAAAACATGATATGCAATGATGATCTAATGTATAACATTCCAAATTGAAAATTTGGGATGTTACAATTTCTCAATATGAGAAGCATTAACTTGAGTCTTCTTGGGAAGTGGCCTTTCTTCAACTTGGGGTCGAACTTGTGGCCGCTTCCCTTGTTGCTTGTCACTATGAGGCTTCTTCTTCAATGGGCAAGATCTAACATGATGCCCTTCAATTTTGCACTTGAAACAAACAATCTTGGCCGAATTCTTGACTTGTTCTTGACCCTTCTTCTTATTCATATTGGACTTTTTCTTCTTATTGGAGTTGAATCCAAGTCCACCTTTGTCATTGGGGGATCTTTACACACTCAAGATATTGTTGAGTGTGGACTTCCCTTCATGACACTTTTGCATGTTAATCTTCAAAGAAGTGACTTGGGCCTTGAGCTCTTTGATTTCCTCTACATGGTTAGTCTCGACAAAAGTACTCGAGAAAGTATAAGCTTCAGCGTTAGAGCAACAAGGCAAGGAAATTAATTCATCACAAGATGTAGCAACATTATGAGTGGATGAATTATGAGGACTAGCACATGGCAATATAACATTTAGACTTGAAGTAGTGATAGTATCCACATGAGGCTCACTAGATGTTACCTTAGAAATCATAGCCTCATGAGCTATCTTTAGTACATTGTGGGATACTAGAAGATCCTCATGAGAGCTTGTGAGCTTTACATGACTTTCTTCCAATTTCCCATAATTTCTACATAACAACTCAAGTTGAGCCCTTAGCTCAACATTCTCCTTCAAAATGGATGCTTCACAAGAACTAGAGTTAGTAGCACAAGCATCATCATTAACAACAAGAGGAGAAGGCAACTTGGCAAGCTCTTTTGAATATGAAGCTTTAAGTTGTGTATGAGAATTAATGAGTGTTGGGGAACGTAGTAATTTCAAAATTTTCCTACGCACACGCAAGATCATGGTGATGCATAGCAACGAGAGGGGAGAGTGTGTCCACATACCCTCGTAGACTGAAAGCGGAAGCGTTAGCACAACGCGGTTGATGTAGTCGTACGTCTTCACGATCCAGCCGATCAAGCACCGAACACAAGACACCTCTGAATTCTACACACGTTCAACTCGATGACGTCCCTCGAACTCCGATCCAGCCGAGCTTTTAGGGAGAGTTCTGTCAGCACGACGGCGTGGTGACGATGATGATGTTCTACCGACGCAGGGCTTCGCCTAAGCACCGCTACGATATGACCGGGGTGGATTATGGTGGAGGGGGGCACCGCACACGGCTAAAAGATCTAAGAGATCAATTGTTGTGTCTCTAGGGGGTGCCTCCTTCCCCGTATATAAAGGAGTGGAGGAGGGGGAGGGGGCCGGCCACCCTTGGCGCGCCCCATGAGGAGTCCTACTGCTCCCCCCTTTCCATGTTGGAGTAGGAGAGGAGAGGGAAGGAGAAAGAGGGAGAAAGGAAGGGGGGGGGGGCGCCGCCCCCTTCCTAGTCCAATTCGGACTTGGGAGGGGAAGGGCGCGCGGCTGCCCCTTGGCTGCCTCTCCTCTTCCACCAATTGGGCCCATGAGGCCCATTAACCTCTGGGGGGGTTCCGGTAGCCCCCCGGTACTCCGATATATATTCGACCCCCCGATACTCTGGTATATATCCGATAACCCCCGGAACCATTCCGGTGTCCGAATATAGTCGTCCAATATATCAATCTTCATGTCTCGACCATTTTGAGACTCCTCGTCATGTCCGTGATCACATCTGGGACTCCGAACTACCTTCGGTACATCAAAACACATAAACTCATAATATAACTGTCATCAAACTTTAAGCATGCGGACCCTGTGGGTTCGAGAACTATGTAGACATGATCGAGACACGTCTCCGGTTAATAACCAATAGCGGAACCTGGATGCTCATATTGGATCCTACATATTCTACGAAGATATTTATCGGTCAAACCGCATAACAACATACGTTGTTCCCTTTGTCATCGGTATGTTACTTGCCCGAGATTCGATCGTCGGTATCTCAATACCTAGTTCAATCTCGTTACCGGCAAGTCTCTTTACTTGTTCCGTAATACATCATCCCACAACTAACTCATTAGGTGCAATGCTTGCAAGGCTTAAGTGATGTGTATTAGCGAGTGGGCCCATAGATACCTCTCCGACAATTGGAGTGACAAATCCTAATCTCGAAATACGCCAACCCAACAAGTACCTTCGGAGACACCTGTAGAGCACCTTTATAATCACCCAGTTATGTTCTGACGTTTGGTAGCACACAAAGTGTTCCTCCGGTAAACGGGAGTTGCATAATCTCATAGTCATAGGAACATATATAAGTCATGAAGAAAGCAATAGCAACAAACTAAACGATCAAGTTCTAAGCTAACGGAATGGGTCAAGTCAATCACATCATTCTCCTAATGATGTGATCCCGTTAATCAAATGACAACTCATGTCTATGATTAGGAAACTTAACCATCTTTGATTAACGAGCTAGTCAAGTAGAGGCATACTAGTGACACTATGTTTGTCTATGTATTCACACATGTATTATGTTTCCGGTTAATACAATTCTAACATGAATAATAAACATTTATCATGAAATAAGGAAATAAATAATAACTTTATTATTGCCTCTAGGGCATATTTCCTTCAGTCTCCCAGTTGCACTAGAGTCAATAATCTAGTTCACATCGCCATGTGATTTAACACCAATAGTTCACATCACCATGTGATTAACACCCATAGTTCACATTGTCATGTGACCAACACCCAAAGGGTTTACTAGAGTCAATAATCTAGTTCACATCGCTATGTGATTAACACCCAAAGAGTACTAAGGTGTGATCATGTTTTTCTTTTGAGAGAAGTTTAGTCTACAGGCCTGCCACATTCAGATCCCTATGTGTTTTGCAATTTTTTTATGTAAACAATGCTCTGCATGGAGCTACTCTAGCTAATTGCTCCCACTTTCGATATGTATCCAGATCGAGACTTAGAGTCATCTAGATCGATGTAAAAAGCTTGCATCGACGTAACTCTTTACGACAAACTCTTTTATCACCTCCATAATCGAGAAATATCTCCTTAGTCCTCTAAGGATAATTTTGACCGCTGTCTAGTGATCTACTCCTAGATCACCATTGTACTCCATTGCTAGAAAAAATGCTAAGGTATACAATAGGACTGGTAAACAACATAGGAAACTTTATAGAACCTATGACTGAGGCATAGGGAATGACTTTTCATTCTCTTTCTATTTTATGCCGTGGTCGAGTTTTGAGTCTTTACTCAACTTCACACCTTGCAACACAGGCAAGAACTCCTTCTTTGACTGTTCCATTTTGAACTACTTCAAAATCTTGTCAAGATATGTACTCATTGAAAAAACTTATCAAGCGTCTTGATCTATCTCTATAGATCTTGATGCTCAATGTGTAAGCAGCTTCATCGAGGCCTTTCTTTGAAAAAACTCTTTCAAACACTCCTTTATGCCTTCTAGAAAATTCTACATTATTTCTGATCAACAACATGTCATTGACATATACTTATCAGAAATGTTGTAGTGCTCCCACTCACTTTCTTGTAAATACAGGCTTCACCACAAGTCTGTATAAAACCATATGCTTTGATCACTTTATCAAAGTATATATTCCAACTCCGAGATGCTTGCACCAGTCCATAGATGGATCGCTGGAGCTTGCTCACTTTGTTAGCACCTTTAGGATTGACAAAACCTTCTAGTTGCATCATGTGCAAATCTTCTTTAATAAATCCATTAAGGAATGTAGTTTTGATATCCATTTGCCAGATTTCATAAAATACGACAACTGCTAACATGATTCGGACAGACTTTTAAGCATCGATACGAGTGAGAAATTCTCATCATAGTCAACACCTTGAACTTGTCAAAAACATTTTTGCGACAATTCAAGCTTTGTAGATAGTAACACTACTATCAGCATCCGTCTTCCTCTTAAAGATCCATTTATTCTTAATGACTCATCGATCATCGGGCAAGTCAATCAAAGTCCATACTTTGTTCTCATACATTGATCCCATCTCAGATTTCATGGCCTCAAGCCATTTCGCGGAATCTGGGCTCATCATTGCTTCCTCATAGTTCGTAGGTTCGTCATGGTCTAGTAACATGACTTCCAGAAAGGATTACCGTACCACTCTGGTGCGGACCATACTCTGGTTGTCCTACGAGGTTCGATAGTAACTTGATCTGAAGTTTCATGATCATCATCATTAGCTTCCTTACTAATTGGTGTAGAGATCACTGGAACTGATTTCTGTGATGAACTACTTTCCAATTCAAGAGAAGGTACAATTACCTCATCAAGTTCTACATTCCTCCCACTCACTTCTTTTGAGAGAAACTCCTTCTCTATAAAGGATCCATTCTTAGCAACGAATGTCTTGCCTTTGGATCTGTGATAGAAGGTGTACTCAACTGTCTCCTTTGGGTATCCTATGAAGACACATTTATCCGATTTGGGTTTGAGCTTATCAGGATGAAACTTTTTCACATAAGCATTGCAACCCCAAACTTTAAGAAACGACAACTTCAGTTTCTTGCCAAACCATAGTTCATACGGCATTGTCTCAATGGATTTAGATGGTGCCCTTTTTAATGTGAATGCAGCTATCTCTAATGCATAACCCCAAAACGATAGTGGTAAATCGGTAAGAGACATCATAGATTGCACTATATCAAATAAAGTACGGTTATGACATTTGGACACACCATTATGCTGTGGTGTTCCAGGTGGCATGAGTTTGTGAAACTATTCCATATTTTTTTAACTGAAGACCAAAGTCGTAACTCAAATATTCGCCTCTGCGACCAGATCGTAGGAACTTTATTTTCTTGTTACGATGATTTTCCACTTCACTCTGAAATTCTTTAAACTTTTCAAATGTTTCAGACTTATGTTTCTTCAAGTAGATATACCCATATCTGCTTAAATCATCTATGAAGGTCAGAAAATAACGATACCCGATGCGAGCCTCAACACTCATTGGACTACATACATCAGTATGTATTATTTCCAATAAGTAAGTTGCTCGCTCCATTGTTCCGGAGAAGGGAGTCTTAGTCATCTTGCCCATAAGGCATGGTTCGCAAGCATCAAAATGATTCATAATCAAGTGATTCCAAAAGTCCATCAACATGGAGTTTCTTCATGCGCTTTACACCAATATGACCTAAACGGCAGTGCCACAAATAAGTTGCACTATCATTATTAACTTTGCATCTTTTGGCTTCAATATTATGAATATGTGTATCACTACGATCGAGATCCAACGAACCATTTTCATTGGGTGTATGACCATAGAAGGTTTTATTCATGCAAACAGAACAACAATTATTCTCTAACTTAAATGAATAACTGTATTGCAATAAACATGATCAAATCATATTCATGATCAACGCAAACACCAAATAACATTTGTTTAGGTTTAACACTAATCCTGAAAGTATAGGGAGTGTGCGATGATGATCATATCAATCTTGGAACCACTTCCAACACACATCGTCACTTCACCCTTAACTAGTCTCTATTCATTCTGCAACTCCCGTTTCGAGTTACTACTCTTAGCAACTGAACCAGTATCAAATACCGAGGGGTTGCTATAAACACTAGTAAAGTACACATCAATAACATGTATATCAAATATAGCATTGTTCACTTTGACATCCTTCTTATCCGCTAAATACTTGGGGCAGTTCCGCTTCTAGTGACCAGTCCCTTTGCAGTAGAAGAACTTAGTCTCGGGCTTAGGTCCAGGCTTGAGCTTCTTCTCTTGAGCAACAACTTTCTTGCCATTCTTCTTGAAGTTCCCTTTCTTTCCCTTTGCCTTTTGCTTGAAACTAGTGGTCTTGTTAATCATCAACACTTGATGCTCTTTCTTGATTTCTACCTTCATTGATTTCATCATCATGAAAAATCTCGGGAATCGTTTTCGTCATCCCTTGCATACTATAGTTCATCACGAAGTTCTACTAACTTGGTGATGGTGACTAGAGAATTCTGTCAATCAATATTTTATCTGGAAGATTAAGTCCCACTTGATTCAAGCGATTGTAGTACCCAGACAATCTGAGCACATGCTCACTGCTTGAGCTATTCTCCTCCATCTTTTAGCTATAGAACTTGTTGGAGACTTCATATCTCTCAACTCGGGTATTTTCTTGAAATATTAACTTCAACTCCTGGAACATCTCATATGGTCCATGACGTTCAAAATGTCTTTGAAGTCCTGATTCTAAGCCGTTAAGCATGGTGCACTAAACTATCAAGTAGTCATCATATTGAGCTAGCCAAACGTTCATAATGTCTGCATCTGCTCCTGCAATAGGTCTGTCACCTAGCGGTGCATCAAGGACATAATTCTTCTGTGCAACAATGAGGATAAACCTCAGATCACGGATCCAATCCGCATCATTGCTACTAACATCTTTCAACTTAGTTTTCTCTAGGAACACATATAAAACATAGGGAAGCAACAACGCGAGCTATTGATCTACAACATTATTTTGCAAAATACTATCATGACTAAGTTCATGATAAATTAAAGTTCAATTAATCATATTACTTAAGAGCTCCCACTTAGATAGACATCCCTCTAATCATCTAAGTGATCACGTGATCCAAATCAACTAAACCATGTCCGATCATCACGTGAGATGGAGTAGTTTTCAATGGTGAACATCACTATGTTGATCATATCTTCTATATGATTCACGCTCGACCTTTCGGTCTCAATATTCCGAGGCCACATCTACATATGCTAGGCTCGTCAAGTTTAACCTGAGTATTCCGCGTGTGCAACTATTTTGCACCTGTTGCATTTGAACGTAGAGCCTATCACACCCGATCATCACGTGGTGTCTCAGCACGAAGAACTTTCGCATCAGCGCATACTCAGGGAGAACATTTATACCTTGAAATTTAGTGAGAGATCATCTTATAAAGCTACCGTCGAACTAAGCAAGATAAGATGTATAAAAGATAAACATCACATGCTATCAATATAAGTGATATGGTATGGCCATCATCATCTTGTGCTTGTGATCTTCAGCTCCGAAGCACCGTCATGATCACCATTGTCACCGGCGCGACACTTTGATCTCCATAGTAGCACCGTTGTCGTCTCGCCAACTTATGCTTCTACGACTATCGCTACCGCTTAGTGATAAAGTGAAGCATTACAGGGCGATTGCATTGCATACAATAAAGCGACAACCATATGGCTCCTGACAGTTGCCGATAACTCCGTTACAAAACATGATCATCTCATACAATAAATATAGCATCATGTCTTGACCATATCACATCACAACATGCCCTGCAAAAAACAAGTTAGACATCCTCTACTTTGTTGTTGCAAGTTTTACGTGGCTGCTACGGGCTGAGCAAGAACCGTTCTTACCTATGCATCAAAACCACAACGATAGTTCGTCAAGTTGGTGCTGTTTTAACCTTCTCAAGGACCGGGCGTAGGCACACTCGGTTCAACTAAAGTTGGAGAAACTGACACCCGCCAGCCACCTGTGTGCAAAGCACGTCGGTAGAACCAGTCTCGTGTAAGCGTACGCGTAATGTCGGTCCGGGCTGCTTCATCCAACAATACCGCCGAACCAAAGAATGACATGTTGGTAAGCAGTATGACTTGTATAGCCCACAACCCACTTGTGTTCTACTCGTGCATATAACATCTACGCATAAAACCAGGCTCGAATACCACTGTTGGGGAACGTAGTAATTTCAAAAATTTCCTATGCACACACAAGATCATGGTGATGCATAGCAACGAGAGGGGAGAGTGTGTCCACGTACCCTCGTAGACCGAAAGCAGAAGCGTTAGCACAACACGGTTGATGTAGTCGTACGTCTTCACGATCCAACTGATCAAGCACCGAACGCACGGCACCTCCGAGTTCTACACACGTTCAACTCGATGACGTCCCTCGAACTCCAATCCAGCCGAGCTTTGAGGGAGAGTTCCATCAGCACGACGGCGTGGTGACGATGATGATGTTCTACCGACGCAGGGCTTCGCCTAAGCACCGCTACGATATGACCGAGGTGGATTATGGTGGAGGGGAGCACCGCATACGGCTAAAAGAGCTAAGAGATCAATTGTTGTGTCTCTAGGGGGTGCCTCCCTCCCCGTATATAAAGGAGTAGAGGAGGGGGAGGGGGCGGCCACCCTTAGCGCGCCCCATGAGGAGTCCTACTCCCACCGGGAGTAGGACTCCCCCCTTTCCATGTTGGAGTAGGAGAGGAGAGGGAAGGAGAAAGAGGGAGAAAGGAAGGGGGGCCCTTCCTAGTCCAATTCGGACTTGGAAGGGGAGGGGTGCGCGGCTGCCCCTTGGATGCCTCTCCTCTTCCACCAATTGGGCCCATGAGGCCCATTAACCTCCGGGGGGGTTCCGGTAACCCCCCGGTACTCCGGTATATATCCGATAACCCCCGGAACCATTCCGGTGTCCGAATATAGTCGTCCAATATATCAATCTTCATGTCTTGACCATTTTGAGACTCCTCGTCATGTCCGTGATCACATCTGGGACTCTGAACTACCTTCGGTGCATCAAAACACATAAACTCATAATATAACTATCATCGAACTTTGAGCGTGCGGACCCTACGGGTTCGAGAACTATGTAGACATGATCGAGACACGTCTCCGGTTAATAACCAATAGCGGAACCTGGATGCTCATATTGGATCCTACATATTCTATGAAGATCTTTATCAGTCAAACCGCATAACAACATACGCTGTTCCCTTTGTCATCGGTATGTTACTTGCCCGAGATTCGATCGTCGGTATCTCAATACCTAGTTCAATCTTGTTACCAGCGAGTCTCTTTACTCGTTCCGTAATACATCATCCTGCAACTAACTCATTAGTTGCAGTGCTTGCAAGGATTAAGTGATGTGTATTACCGAGTGGGCTCAGAGATACCTCTCCGGCAATCGGAGTGACAAATCCTAATCTCGAAATACGCCAACCCAACAAGTATCTTTGGAGACACCTATAGAGCACCTTTATAATCACCCAGTTATGTTGTGATGTTTGGTAGCACACAAAGTGTTCCTCCGGTAAACGGGAGTTGCATAATCTCATAGTCATAGGAACATATATAAGTCATGAAGAAAGCAATAGAAACAAACTAAACAATCAAGTGCTAAGCTAACGGAATGGGTCAAGTCAATCACATCATTCTCCTAATGATGTGATCCCATTAATCCAATGACAACTCATGTCTATGGTTAGGAAACTTAACCATCTTTGATTAACGAGCTAGTCAAGTAGAGGCATACTAGTGACACTATGTTTGTTTATGTATTCACACATGTATTATGTTTCCGGTTAATATAATTCTAGCATGAATAATAAACATTTATCATGAAATAAGGAAATAAATAATAACTTTATTATTGCCTCTAGGGCATATTTCCTTCAATGAGTCCAATGAGCTCACTCTTAATGACCCTTGAGCCATTTTTGAGGTGCCCAAAGTCCTCAAGGAGTATAGCATGCACAACTTCAAGATTCTCATTTTTAGTTTCAAAATCATTTGACACCTCAAGAGCTCTATCATGAGATTCCCTCAATCTAGATAATTCTAGAGCAAAGGTCTCCTCAAGAGATTCCTTGGTGGTTTGTTCAAGTTCAAGAGCTTGAGATAGGTCCACCATCTCATTAGCATAATCACGCTCATGACCTTCCGTTTTATGAATGGTGACCTCATGCTCCTCGAGATGAGATTCCAACTCCTCAATGCATTTCTTGCACTCAATGGCAATATACATGATTTCCATGAAGTTGGAACGAGCAATTTTATTTTTATGAAGAGCTTTAAAAATAATTTCCCCCTTAATTTTTAAGGAAGCAACATTACCATTCTCTTCATCAATATACTCATCCTCATCCTCATTAGCATCAACATCATCATCAAGAGACATATTGGGGTTCAAAGTAGGAGATACCTTTGAAGCCTTAGCCATAAGGCAAAATTGAGAAACAATAGACGATGATGTAGGATCCCTTCAGGCACCATTCAAGACCACATCTTGTTCCATGGGATGTTGGATTTCCTCTACATTGTTAGCACAACAACTCAAGGAAATAAATACATTTTTATCATAGCAACAAGACCATAGCAAGCATATCATCATGAGATTTGGTCAAGCAATTTCGACATGATATGCACGAACTATCAACACAAGCATGTGAAACATTTGGAGTGCTCGAGGTGTTAAAGTTCAAAGATGAAGCATTGTAATAAGATAGTGATGAAGGATAATCAACAATAAGCCCACTATCATCATTGCAATGAACACCACTACTCACCATATCATTACCTTGTGGCAATCCTCATGTAGGAAGTAGAAGAAGTTGCGAACACAACACAGCCGGAGGTGGAGGGAGAACAATCATCCCCAAAAATCTTGGACACATCATATTTATCTTGAAGCTTTGTCTACAACTCATGAGCATCCCGGAACAACATGAGTTGAAATATAACTACATTGCTCAAAGCATCGAAAAGCACATTAGAAGCTTGAGCATTGAGATAAGATTTGTTATCATCCTCTAAAGATAATCTTTGGGGATCCTTCGAAGGAGGAAACCCATATCTATAATTCGCTCCAAATTTGGGTCCATGAACCTAAAGAGATTAAGCATGCGAATTACCCAAACATCAAAATTTGTGCCATTAGAACTAAGAGTGTTAGAGAATCCTAATCCCCTAGTCGACATCTTTACTCTCTAGGTGGTTAAGCCTAATAATGTGAGATGAGGCTCTCATACCAATTGAAAGATCGCGGATGTCGCCTAGAGGGGGGTGAATAGGCGCTTTAAAATAATTACGGTTTAGGCTTGAACAAATTCGGAATAAAACTAGCATTTAATTTGTCAAGCACAAAACCTAAAACAACTAGGCTCACCTACGTCCACCAACAACTTATGCTAAGCAAGATAAACAACTAAGTGATAGCAAGATATATAACATGTCATACTATGGCTATCACAAAGTAAAGTGCATAAGTAAAGGGCTCGGGTAAGAGATGACTGAGGCACGAGGAGATGACGATGTATCCCGAAGTTCACACCCTTGCAGATGCTAATATCCGTTTGGACCAGTGTGGAGGCACAATGCTCCGCAAGAAGCCACTAGGGCCACTATAATCTCCTCACGCCCTCGCACAATGCAAGATGATATGATTCCACTAAGGGACCCTTCAGGGCGGTCACCGAACCCGTAAAAAGGGCAACCCTTGGGGGCGGTCACTAAACCCGTACACTTTGGCAACCCTTGGGAGAGGTCACCGGAACCCGTACAAATTGCTTTGGGTGATCGCCATAACCTAATTAGAGACCCTGACGCTTGCCCAGAGCTTTACACCACAATGATTGAGCTCCGAAGCACCACCAACCATCTAGAGCACCCAAGCACCCAAGAGGAACAAGCTCTAGGGTACCAAGCACCCAAGAGTAATAAGCTTCTCAAATTTTCACTTCCATGTATCACCGCGGAGAACTCAAACTGATGCAACTAATGCAATGGCAAGGGCACACGGAGTGCCCAAGTCCCCCACTCCCAAATCCCACCAAAGCAACGAAAGCTATGGAGGAAAATGAGAGGAAGAACAAGAAGGAGAACACCAAGAACTCCAAGATGTAGATCCAAGGGATTCCCCTCACATAGAGGAGAACGTGATTTGTGGAAATGTGGATCTAGATCTCCTCTCCCCCCCCCAAACTAGCAAGAATCCATGGAGGGATTGAGACATAGCTAGCTCCAAGAGGTCAACAATGATGGGGGGAAAAGCTTGCAAGGGCATTGGGGGTGAAGGTGGAAGAAGGGGGTATAAATACCCCCAAGAAAAAATGGTTGTTGCACACAACCGCCACCCCGGGCATCCGGACATACAAGAAAACCAACAGGACTGGTGGACCGGGCACCCGGGGTTCCATGACCCCGAGCACCCTGGGTAGGCCGAGAGTTGGCAAGGGGACGCTGGGATGGGCCGGGCACCCGGGGGCCCAAACCCCGGGCACCCGCACCGAACAGAGAAGGGAGAGGAGGTGCGGGAGCGGCCCGGATGAGCCCAGGGACCCGGGGGTCCGAGACCCCGGTCACCTGCACCCGGCAGAGAGGTGTCTACGGAGGAGCTAGGGTGACCCCGGGCACCGGCAGTAGGCAGAGAGATGCGGGAACATGTAAAATTGAAATGGCCACAACTTTTGCAAACGAACTCCGAATTTGATGAAACCAAGTTCGTTGGAAAGCAAAAGACAAGGTCTAACACAACATTGATAGAAATAGAAAGAAATAACAATTGAGAACATACCCAAAATAAAATGGTGAGAACTCTTTCTCAAATAAGACCGGTAAAACTCCAACACCGAAAACGCAAAAGAAGATGCATAGGAAATCGGTTTTCGATGAACTAGAGCTTGTCACGAAGATAAACACAAGCTCTAAAACTTCACAAAGAGAAAATCTAAACAAGAACCAATAAATATGATGCCAAGGATGCAAAGGTTTGAGCTCTCTTGAACGATATGAATAAGCTACTCACTCGAGAGCCCCCCTGCTTGATAGTATGACTATCGATCCTATGATCCGGTCTCCCAACTAACACCATGATACTGGTAAAATAGAAACCTATCAGTGACAAACCTTTGCCTTGTGCATAATCCATTTGAGCTAGATGATGAAGATCTTGACCTCCTCAACTTGTACCACCTCTTTGATTGCGCTAGCTTGATGAAGGCTAGTAGATTGCTCCCCTATACTCAAGTATGGGTGAGCCACTCCTTGGCACATCTTCACAAGTCCATTGTCACCATAATGGAAGGCAATCATCAAGGTCATGATCTCTTCATGATGCTCCACTTGAACTTTCCCACCGCAACCTAACCCCGCATATAACTCTCACATAGACCACGGGTTAGTACACAAAGAACAATGGACAATGCTTACCATACCATGATATCACTTGATCCCGCTTGTTACATCTTCTACACTTTGTGTGTTGATCAACTTGAATCACTCTTTGTACTTAGTCTTGATCAACCTTGTATCTTTCCAACTCTCTTTATTAGGATGATGTCCTGAAGGTAAACATGAATGTTCACACAATCTTCTTCTTATTCAAGACATGCTTGTAATAGGCGCAACTCTCACATGACCAATCTTTGGATAAATCGTTGAATAGCACCTTGGTCAACACATATTCTTCTTCTAATAACCTTGAAACCAACAAATGGTCTTCAAGCAATACCTATGGACAAACCCTTCAAATATAACTCAAGACAACCATTAGTCCATAGAGATTGTCATCAATTACCAAAACCAAACATGGGGTCTCCACATGTTCTTTCAATAGGGGATCAATCGCAGTCCTTTCGGTAAGTAAGAGTGTCGAACCCAATGATGAGCAGAAGGAAATGACAAGTGGTTTTCGGCAATTTCTGCAAGCACTGAAATTGTTGGTAACACGTAGTTTGATAGCAAGATAATTTGTAATGGACAAGTAATGGTAACGGTAAATAAAGTGCAGCAAGGTAGCCCAATCTTTTTTTAGCAAAGGACAGGACAAAACGGTCTCTTATAATAAGCAAAGCGTTCTTGAGGGCACACGGGAATTTCATCTAGTCACTTTCATCATGTTGGTTTGAGTCGCGTTCGCTACTTTGATAATTTGATATGTGGGTGGACCGGTGCTTGGGTGTTGTTCTTACTTGAACAAGCCTCCCACTTATGATTAACCCCCTCACAAGCATCCACAACTACGAGAAAAGTATTAAGATAAAGTCTAACTAGAGCATTAAACATATGGATGCAAATAAGTCCATTGCGAAATAGCGCATAAACTAGGGTTTAAGCTGTTGTCACTCTAACAACCCATCATCTAATAACCACTCCACAATGCATTCCTTAGGCCCAAAGATGGTGAAGTGTCATGTAGTTGACGTTCACATAACACCACTAAGGGAATCACAACATACATATCATCAAAATATCGAACACATATCAAATTCACATGATTACTTGCAACGTGACTTCTCCCGTGAGCTCAAGAACAAAGGTAACTACTCACAAATGATATTCATGCTCAATATCAGGGGGGTATTAAATAGCATAATGGATCTGAACATATAATATTCCACCAAATAAACCATATAGTAATCAACTACAAGATGTAATCAACACCACTAGTCACCCACATGTACCAATCTGAGGTTCCGGTACAAAGATTGAAAGCAAGATATGATCTAGGGTTTGAGATGAGATGGTGATGTCGAAGTTGTTGATGGATATTGGCCTCCCAAAGATGAGAGGGTTGTTTGTGATGACGATGGTTTCAATTTCCCCCTCCGGGAGGAAAGTTCCCCCGGCGGAATCACTCCGGGGGAGGGCAAAAGTGCTCCTGCCCAAGTTCCGCCTCGAGACGGTGACGCTCCATCCTGAAAGTTCTCTCCTTATTTTTCCTAGGTCAAAAGACCTCATGTACTAGAAGATGGGTACCGGAGCTGGGCTGGGCTGCCCACCACCCACCAGGGCGCGCCTGGGGGGCCTGGTGCGCCCTGGTGTCTTGTGGGCACCAGGAAGCCCCCTATGGTATTTATTTGCTGCAATATTTATTATATATTACAAAATAATTCTTCGTAAAATTTCAGCTCATTTGGAGATGCGCAGAATAGGTATCTCTGATGTAGCTTTTTTAGGTCCAGAATTCCAGCTACCGGTATTCTCCCTCTTTGTGTAAACCTTGCATATTATGAGAGAAAAGGCGTTAGAATTACTCCATAAAGCATTATTATGCATAAAAATATTATAAATAATAGTAGGAAAACATGATGCAAAATGGACGTATCATGATCTACTATGCAAATTGATTCCTTGTTTGTTTTGATTGTGTGATCTGCAAAAGGGTTATGAAGAGAAAAGTTCCGACCAAACACCATAACAATCAATTCGATTTTAAGCATGTTGTTTCAAGCTCTCTACCTACTGATAATGTAAACGAAGCTAGAATTGCATGATAATTTACAATAAAAGGGAATTACCTAGGAATTGAGATATGTTCTGAGTAATTATTAATATTTCTTGATTGTATTGGAAATTGTTGAGGCAAATATAAACTAATGCAACTATAACTATGTTTTAGTTGCGTCGAAGGGATACATCTGTTCTATGCACTGGGCAAATTTTTTTAAGTTGGCTTGGCCCCCCTATACCCAAATCCTGGCTCTAACCCTGGGTGCACTTGCAACTAGGATAAAAATAAACTACGGGTCGAGTTGGGAGTCAAGGATGGACTTACAACTAGGACAACTTCACAAAACTACTATAACATTACAAGTCGAGGATGAACTTGCAACTAGGACAATAACAAACTACAAGCCCAGTTGCAAGTCGAGCTTGCACTTGCAACTGGGATGAAAAATAAAAGACATGCCAAGTTCTGATTCGAGGGTGGACATGCTACTGGGACAACTACGAGCTCATTCGTGAGTCGGGGTGGACTTGCAACTGGGACAACTATGAAACTATGATCCCAATTGCGAGTCAAGTGTCGACTTACAACTGGGATGAAACAAATTATGGGCCCAGTTGTGAGTAGAGGGTGGACTTGCAAACGAGATGAAAAACAAAACACATGCTTCAGTTGCGATTCAAGGGTGAGCTTGCAACCAAGATGAACAAACTGTAGACCTAGTTGTGAGTTGAGGGTGTGTTTGTACTAACAGATCTTACCGAGTTTTCTGTTGAAGTTTTGTGTGGATGAAGTGTTCGATGATCAAGAAGGTCTCGATGTGAGAAGAAGGAAGAGAGGCAAGAGCTCAAGCTTGGGGATGCCCGAGGCACCCCAAGTAAATATTCAAGGAGACTCAAGCGTCTAAGCTTGGGGATGCTGGGGAGGCATCCCCTCTTTCTTCAAAAAGTACCGGTATGTTTTCGGATTCGTTTCGTTCATGCGATATGTGCAATCTTGGAGCATCTTTGCTTTAGTTTTCATGTTTCTTTTTTGCACCATGCTGGTATGAGATAGTCCTTGGTTGATTTATAGAATGCTCATTGCACTTCACTTATATCTTTTGAGTATGGCTTTATAGAATGCTTCATGTGCTTCACTTATATCATTTGAAGCTTGGATTGCCTATTTCTCTTTACATATACAACCGCCATTTGTAGAATGCTCTTTTGCTTCACTTATACTTGTTAGAGCACGGGCATATCTTTTGTAGAAAGAATTAAACTCTCTTGCTTCACTTATATCTATTTAGAGAGATGACAGGAATTGGTCATTCACATGGTTAGTCATAAAATCCTACATAAAACTTGTAGATCACTGAATATGATATGTTTGATTCCTTGCAATAGTTTTGCGATATAAAGATGGTGATATTAGAGTCATGCTAGTGGGTAATTGTGGATTGTAGAAATACTTGTGTTGAGGTTTGTGATTCCTGTAGCATGCACGTATGGTGAACCGTTATGTAACGAAGTCGGAGCATGATTTATTTATTGATTGTCTTCCTTATTAGTGGCGGTCGGGGACGAGCGATGGTCTTTTCCTACCAATCTATCCCCCTAGGAGCATGCGCGTAGTACTTTGTTTCGATGACTAATAGACTTTTGCAATAAGTATATGAGTTCTTTATGACTAATGTTGAGTCCATGGATTATACGCACTCTCACCCTTCCACCATTGCTAGCCTCTCTAGTACTGTGCAACTTTTGCCGGTACCATAAACCCACCATATACCTTCCTCAAAACAGCCACCATACCTGTTGGAAATATGCCCTAGAGGCAATAATAAATTGGTTATTATTATATTTCCTTGTTCATGATAATCGTTTATTGTCCATGCTATAATTGTATTGATAGGAAACTCAGATACATGTGTGGATATATAGACAACACCATGTCCCTAGTAAGCCTCTAGTTGACTAGCTCGTTGATCAATAGATGGTTACGGTTTCCTGACCATGGACATTGGATGTCGTTGATAACGGGATCACGTCATGATGTGATGGACAAGACCCAATCCTAAGCCTAGCACAAAGATCGTGTAGTTCGTATGCTAAAGCTTTTCTAATGTCAAGTATCTTTTCCTTAGACCATGAGATTGTGCAACTCCCGGATACCGTAGGAATGCTTTGGGTGTACCAAACGTCACAACGTAACTGGGTGGCTATAAAGGTGCATTACAGGTATCTCCGAAAGTGTCTGTTGGGTTGGCACGAATCGAGACTGGGATTTGTCACTCCGTGTAAACGGAGAGGTATCTCTGGGCCCACTCGGTAGGACATCATCATAATGTGCACAATGTGACCAAGGGGTTGATCACGGGATGATGTGTTACGGAACGAGTAAAGAGACTTGCCGGTAACGAGATTGAACAAGGTATCGGTATACCGACGATCGAATCTCGGGCAAGTACAATACCGCTAGACAAAGGGAATTGTATACGGGATCGATTGAGTCCTTGACATCGTGGTTCATCCGATGAGATCATCGTGGAACATGTGGGAGCCAACATGGGTATCCAGATCCCGCTGTTGGTTATTGACCGGAGAACGTCTCGGTCATGTCTGCATGGTTCCCGAACCCGTAGGGTCTACACACTTAAGGTTCGATGACGCTAGGGTTATAAAGGAAGTTTGTATGTGGTTACCGAATGTTGTTCGGAGTCCCGGATGAGATCCCGGACGTCACGAGGAGTTACGGAATGGTCCGGAGGTAAAGATTTATATATGGGAAGTCCTGTTTTGGTCACCGGAAAAGTTTCGGGTTTTATCGGTAACGTACCGGGACCACCGGGAGGGTCCCGGGGGTCCACCAAGTGGTGCCACCGGCCCCGGAGGCATGCATGGGCCTAGAGTGGAAAGGGACCAGCCCCAGAGTGGGCTGGTGCGCCTCCCACCCTTGCCCAAGGCGCAACTAGGAGGGGAGAGGGCAAACCCTAGGGAAGATGGGCCCTAAGGCCCACCCTAGGCGCGCCTCCCCTCTCTCCCCCTCTTGGCCTCCCCCAAGTCCCATCTAGGGCTGGCCGCACCCCTTGGGGTGGGAAACCCTAAAGGGGGCGCAGCCCCCCCTTTCCCCCTATATATACTTGAGGTTTTGGGCTGTCATACACATGAGAACCTCTCCCTCTTGGTGCAGCCCTACCTCTCTCCCTACTCCTCCTCTCCCGCGGTGCTTGGCGAAGCCCTGCAGGATTGCCAATCTCCTCCATCACCACCACACCGTTGTGTTGCTGCTGGATGGAGTCTTCCTCAACCTCTCCCTCTCTCCTTGCTGGATCAAGGCGTGGGAGACGTCACCGGGCTGTACGTGTGTTGAACGTGGAGGTGCCGTCCGTTCGGCACTAGGATCTCTGGTGATTTGGATCACGACGAGTACGACTCCTTCAACCCCGTTCTCTTGAACGCTTCCGCTTAGTGATCTACAAGGGTATGTAGATGCACTCTCCTTCCCCTCGTTGCTGGTTTCTCCATAGATAGATCTTGGTGACACGTAGGAAAATTTTGAATTTCTGCTACGTTCCCCAGTGGCATCATGAGCTAGGTCTATTGCGTAGATTCTTTGCACGAGTAGAACACAAAGTAGTTGTGGGCGTTGATTTGTTCAATATGCTTACCGTTACTAGTCCAATCTTGTTTCGACGGTATTGTGGGATGAAGCGGCCCGGACCGACCTTACACGTACTCTTACGTGAGACAGGTTCCACCGACTGACATGCACTTGGTGCATAAGGTGGCTAGCGGGTGCCAGTCTCTCCCACTTTAGTCGAAACGGATTCGATGAAAAGGGTCCTTATGAAGGGTAAATAGCAATTGGCATATCACGTTGTGGTTTTGCGTAGGTAAGAAACGTTCTTGCTAGAAACCCATAGCAGCCACGTAAAACATGCAAACAACAATTAGAGGACGTCTAACTTGTTTTTGCAGGGTATGCTATGTGATGTGATATGGCCAAGAAGAATGTGATGAATGATATGTGATGTATGAGATTGATCATGTTCTTGTAATAGGATTCACGACTTGCATGTCGATGAGTATGACAACCGGCAGGAGCCATAGGAGTTGTCTTAAATTTATTGTATGACCTGCGTGTCATTAAACAACGCCATGTAATTACTTTACTTTACTGCTAACCGGTAGCCATAGTAGTAGGAGTAATAGTTGGCGAGACAACTTCATGAAGACACGATGATGGAGATCATGATGATGGAGATCATGGTGTCATGCCGGTGACGATGATGATCATGGAGCCCCGAAGATGGAGATCAATGGAGCTATATGATATTGGCCATATCATGTCACTACTATATAATTGCATGTGATGTTTATTATGTTTATGCATCTTGTTTACTTAGAACGACGGTAGTAAATAAGATGATCCCTTACACCAATTTCAAGAAGTGTTCTCCCCTAACTGTGCACCGTTGCTAAAGTTCGTCGCTTCGAAGCACCACGTGATGATCGGGTGTGATAGATCCTTACGTTCACATACAACGGGTGTAAGACAGATTTGCACATGCAATACACTTAGGGTTAACTTGACGAGCCTAGCATGTACAGACATGGCCTCGGAACACGGAGACCGAAAGGTCGAGCATGAGTCGTATAGTAGATACGATCAACATGAAGATGTTCACCGATGATGACTAGTCCGTCTCACGTGATGATCGGACACGGCCTAGTTGACTCGGATCATGTAATCACTTATATGACTAGAGGGATGTCTATCTGAGTGGGAGTTCATAAGATGAACTTAATTATCTGAACATAGTCAAAAGGATTTTGCAAATTATGTCGTAGCTCGCGCTTTAGTTCTACTGTTTTAGATATGTTCCTAGAGAAAATATAGTTGAAAGTTGAAAGTAGCAATTATGCAGACAGTAGAAAGCTTATGTCCTTAATGCACTGCTCAGTGTGCCGAACCCCAAACGTCATTTGTGGATGTTGCGAACATCAGACATACACGTTTTGATAACTACGTGATAGTTCAGTTAAACGGTTTAGAGTTGAGGCACTAAAGACGTTTTCGAAACATCGCGGAACATATGAGATGTTTCAAGGGCTGAAATTGGGATTTCAGGCTTGTGCCCACGTCAAGAGGTATGAGACCTCCGACGATTTTCTTAGCCTGCAAACTAAGGGAGAAAAGCTCAATCGTTGAGCTTGTGCTCAGATTGTCTGAGTGCAACAATCACTTGAATCGAGTGGGAGTTGATCTTCCAGATGAGATAGTGATGTTTCCCCAAGGTCATTGCCACCAAGCTGCTAGAGCTTCATGATGAACTATAACATATCAGGGATAGATATGATGATCCTTGAAATATTCGTGATGTTTGACATCGCGAAAGTAGAAATCAAGAAGGAGCATCAATTGTTGATGGTTGGTGAAACCACTAGTTTCAAGAAGGGCAAGGGAACAAAGGGATACTTCATGAAACGGCAATTCAGCTGCTGCTCTAGTGAAGAAACCCAAGGTTGAACCCAAACCCGAGACTAAGTGCTTCTGTAATAAAGGGAACAGCCACTGGAGCAGAATTACCCTAGATACTTGGTAGATGAGAAGGCTGGCAAGGTCGATAGAAGTATATTGGATATACATTGTGTTGATGTGTACTTTACTAGTACTCCTAGTAGCACCAGGGTATTAGATACCGGTTCGGTTGCTAAGTGTTAGTAACTCGAAATAAAAGCTACGGAATAAACGGAGACTAGCTAAAGGTGAGCTGACGATATGTGTTGGAAATGTTTCCAATGTTGATATGATCAAGCATCGCACGCTCCCTCTACCATCGAGATTGGTGTTAAAACCTGAATAATTGTTATTTGGTGTTTGCGTTGAGCATAGACATGATTGGATTATGACTATCGCAACACGGTTATTCATTTAAAGAGAATAATGGTTACTCTATTTATTTGAATAATACCTTCAATGGTCTTGCACCTAAAATGAATGGTTCATTGAAATCTCGATCGTAGTGATACACATGTTCATGCCAAAAGATAGTAATGATAGTACCACCTACTTGTGGCACTGCCACGTAAGTCATATCGGTATAAAATGCATGAAGAAGCTCCATGTTGATGGATCTTTGGACTCACTCATTTTTGAAAAGTTTGAGACATGCGAACCATGTCTATTGGTGTATATGCATGAAGAAACTCCATGCAAATGGACCGTTTGAACTCACTTGATTTTGAATCACTTGAGACATGCAAATCATACCACATGGGCAAGATGACTGAAAGCCTCGTTTTAGTAAGACGGAACAAGATAGCAACTCGTTGGAAGTAACACATTTTGATGTGTGCAGTCCAATGAGTGCTGAGGCATGCAGTGAATATCGTTATGTTCTTACTTCACAGATGATTCGAGTAGATGTTGAGAATATTTTCTTGATGAAACACAAGTCTGAATTATTGAATGGTTCAAGTAATTTCAGAGTGAAGTAGAAGATCATTGTGACAAGAGGATAAAATGTCTATGATATGATCATAGAGATGAATATCTGAGTTACGAGTTTTGGCACGCAATTAAGACATTGTGGAAATTGTTTCACAATTAATACCGCCTGGAACACCATAGTGTGATGGTGTGTCCGAACATCATAGTTGCACCCTATTGGATATGGTGGGTACCATGATGTCTCTTATCGAATTACCACTATCGTTCATGGGTTAGGCATTAGAGACAACCACACTCACTTTAATAGGGTACCACGTAATTCCATTGAGACGACACTGTTTGGAGAAACCTAAGTCGTCGTTTCTTAAAGGTTTGTGGCTGCGACGCTTATGTGAAAAAGTTTCAGGTTGATAAGCTCGAACCCAAAGCGGATAAAATGCATCTTCATAGGACACCCAAAACAGTTGGGTATACCTCCTAATTCAGATCCGAAAGCAATAAGGATTGTTTTTTGAATCGGGTCCTTTCTCGAGGAAGGGTTTCTCTCGAAAGAATTGAGTGGGAGGATGGTGGAGACTTGATGAGGTTATTGAACCATCACTTCAACCAGTGTGTATCAGGGCACAGGAAGTTGTTCCTATGGCACCTACACCAATTGAAGTGGAAGCTTATGATAGTGATCATGAAGTTTCGGATCAAGTCACTACCGTACTTCGTAGGGTGACAAGGATACGTACTACTTCAGAGTGGTACAGTAATCCTGTCTTGAAGGTCATGTTGCTAGACAACAATGAACCTACGAGCTATGGAGAAGCGATGGTGGGCCCAAATTCCGACAAATGGTTAGAAGACATGAAATCCGAGATAGGATCCATGTATCAGAACAAAGCATGGACTTTGGTGGACTTGCCCAATGATCGGCAAGCCATTGAGATAAATGGATCTTTAAGAAGAAGAAGGACGTCGATGGTAATGTCACCATCTATGAAGCTCGACTTGTGGCAAAGAGTTTTTCACAAGTTCAAGGAGTTGACTACGATGAGATTTTCTCATCCGTAGAGATGCTTAAGTCCATCAGAATCATGTTAGCATTAGCTGCATTTATGAAATCTGGCAAATGGATGTCAAAAACAAGTTTTCTTACCAGTTTTCGTAAGGAAAGGTTGTATGTGATACAATCAGAAAAGTTTTGTTGATCCTAAGGATGCTAAAAGGTATGCTGGCTCCAGCGATCCTTCTAAGGACTGGAGTAAGCATCTCGGAGTTGTAATGTGCGCTTTGATAAGATGATCAAAGATTTTGAGTTTATACAAAGTTCATGAGAAACTTGTATTTCCAAAGAAGTGAGTGGGAGCACTATAGAATTTCTGATGAGTATATGTTGTTGACATATTGTTGATCAAAAATG
This sequence comes from Triticum aestivum, assembly GCF_018294505.1. NCBI lineage: Eukaryota > Viridiplantae > Streptophyta > Magnoliopsida > Poales > Poaceae > Triticum > Triticum aestivum. The sequence goes on along the minus strand of NC_057812.1, from coordinate 565,125,424 downwards.
ATGTAGATTTTCTAGAAAGCATATAGGGTTATTTGAAAGGTGTTTTTCAATAGAAAACCTGGATTAAGCTACTTGAACATTGAGCATCAAGATCTATAAGGATAGATCAAAATGCTTAATAATACTTTCAAATGAGCACATACCTTGACATGATCTTGAAGGTGTTCAAGATGGATCAGTCAAAGAAGGAGTTCTTGCCTGAGTTGTAAGGTACGAAGTTAAGACTTAAAGCTCGACCTCGGCAGAAAAGAGAGAAAGGACGAAGGTCGTCCCCTATGCTTTAGACGTAGGCTCTACAGTATGCTATGCTGTGTACCGCACCTGAAGTGTGCCTTGCCATGAGTCAGTCAAGGGGTACAAGAGTGATCCAAGAATAGATCACAGTACAGCGGTCAAAGTTATCCTTAGTAACTAGTGGACTAAGGAATTTTCTCGGTTATGGAGGTGATAAAGAGTTCGACGTAAAGAGTTACGACGATGCAAGCTTAACACCTATCCGGATAGCTCTGAGTAGAGATACCGGATACGTATAATGGAGAAACAATTTAGAATAGCTCCAAGTAGAACAGTTATTTGGAATAGCTCCAAATAGAGCGTGGTAGCTGCATCTAGGAGATGACATAAAGATTTGTAAAGCACACACGGATCTGAAAGGTTCAGACCCGTTGACTAAAACCTCTCTCACAAGCAACATGATCAAACCCAGAACTCATTGAGTGTTAATCACATAGTGATGTGAACTAGATTATTGACTCTAGTAAACTCTTTGGATGTTGGTTACATGGCGATGTGACCTGTGAGTGTTAATCACATGGCGATGTGAACTAGATTATTGACTCTAGTGCAAGTGGGAGACTGTTGGAAATATGCCCTAGAGGCAATAATAAATTGGTTATTATTATATTTCCTTGTTCATGATAATCGTTTATTGTCCATGCTATAATTGTATTGATAGGAAACTCAGATACATGTGTGGATATATAGACAACACCATGTCCCTAGTAAGCCTCTAGTTGACTAGCTCGTTGATCAATAGATGGTTACGGTTTCCTGACCATGGACATTGGATGTCGTTGATAACGGGATCACGTCATTAGGAGAATGTGATGGACAAGACCCAATCCTAAGCCTAGCACAAAGATCGTGTAGTTCGTATGCTAAAGCTTTTCTAATGTCAAGTATCTTTTCCTTAGACCATGAGATTGTGCAACTCCCGGATACCGTAGGAATGCTTTGGGTGTACCAAACGTCACAACGTAACTGGGTGGCTATAAAGGTGCATTACAGGTATCTCCGAAAGTGTCTGTTGGGTTGGCACGAATCGAGACTGGGATTTGTCACTCCGTGTAAACGGAGAGGTATCTCTGGGCCCACTCGGTAGGACATCATCATAATGTGCACAATGTGACCAAGGGGTTGATCACGGGATGATGTGTTACGGAACGAGTAAAGAGACTTGCCGGTAATGAGATTGAACAAGGTATCGGTATACCGACGATCGAATCTCGGGCAAGTACAATACCGCTAGACAAAGGGAATTGTATACGGGATCGATTGAGTCCTTGACATCGTGGTTCATCCGATGAGATCATCGTGGAACATGTGGGAGCCAACATGGGTATCCAGATCCTGCTGTTGGTTATTGACAGGAGAACGACTCGGTCATGTCTGCATGGTTCCCGAACCCGTAGGGTCTACACACTTAAGGTTCGATGACGCTAGGGTTATAAAGGAAGTTTGTATGTGGTTACCGAATGTTGTTCGGAGTCCCGGATGAGATCCCGGACGTCACGAGGAGTTCCGGAATGGTCCGGAGGTAAAGATTTATATATGGGAAGTCCTGTTTTGGTCACCGGAAAAGTTTCGGGTTTTATCGGTAACGTACCGGGACCACCGGGAGGGTCCCGGGGGTCCACCAAGTGGGGCCACCGGCCCCGGAGGCTTGCATGGGCCTAGAGTGGAAAGGGACCAGCCCCAGAGTGGGCTGGTGCGCCTCCCACCCTTGCCCAAGGCGCAACTAGGAGGGGAGAGGGCAAACCCTAGGGCAGATGGGCCCTAAGGCCCACCCCAGGCGCGCCTCCCCTCTCTCCCCCTCTTGGCCGCCCCCCCAAGTCCCATCTAGGGCTGGCCGCACCCCTTGGGGTGGGAAACCCTAAAGGGGGCGCAGCCCCCCCTTTCCCCCTATATATACTTGAGGTTTTGGGCTGTCATACACATGAGAACCTCTCCCTCTTGGTGCAGCCCTACCTCTCTCCCTACTCCTCCTCTCCCGCGGTGCTTGGCGAAGCCCTGCAGGATTGCCACGCTCCTCCATCACCACCACGCCGTTGTGTTGCAGCTGGATGGAGTCTTCCTCAACCTCTCCCTCTCTCCTTGCTGGATCAAGGCGTGGGAGACGTCAACGGGCTGTACGTGTGTTGAACGCGGAGGTGCCGTCCGTTCGGCACTAGGATCTCCGGTGATTTGGATCACGACGAGTACGACTCCTTCAACCCCGTTCTCTTGAACGCTTTCGCTTAGCGATCTACAAGGGTATGTAGATGCACTCTCCTTCCCCTCGTTGCTGGTTTCTCCATAGATAGATCTTGGTGACACGTAGGAAAATTTTGAATTTCTGCTACGTTCCCCAACATATACCTTCCTCAAAACAGCCACCATACCTACCTATCATGGCATTTCCATAGCCATTCCGAGATATATTGCCATGCAACTTTCATCATCATCATATACATGACTTGAGCATTCATTGTCATATTGCTTTGCATGATCGTAAAATAGCTAGCATGATGTTTTCATGGCTTGTCTGTTTTTTGATGTCATTGCTACGCTAGATCATTGCACATCCCGGTACACCGCCGGAGGCATTCATATAGAGTCATATCCTTGTTCTAGATATCGAGTTGTAATATCGAGTTGTAAGTAAATAAAAGTGTGATGATCATCATTATTAGAGCATTGCCCCAGTGAGGAAAGGATGATGGAGACTATGATTCCCCCATAATTCGGGATGAGACTCCAGACTTTACAAAAAATAAAAGAGGCCAAAGAAGCCCAAATAAAAAAAAGAGGCCAAAGAAGCCCACCAAAAAATTAAAATAAAAACAAAAAAACAAAAAAATGAGAGAAAAATAGAGAAGGGGCAGTGCTACTATCCTTTTTCCACACTTGTGCTTCAAAGTAGCACCATGTTCTTCATATAGAGAGTCTCTTGAGTTATCACTTTCATATACTAGTGGGACTTTTCATTATAGAACTTGGCTTGTATATTCGGATGATGGGCTTCCTCAAATGCCTGAGGTCTTCATGAGCAAGCAAGTTGGATGCACACCCACTTAGTTTCAGTTGGAGCTTTCATACACTTATAGCTCTAGTCCATCTATTGCATGGCAATCCCTACTCACTCACATTGATATCTATTGATGGGCATCTCCATAGCCCATTGATACGCCTAGTTGATGTGAGACTATCTTCTCCTTTTTGTCTTCTCCACCATCATATTCTATTCCACCTATAGTGCTATGTCCATGGCTCACGCTCATGTATTGCGTGAAAGTTGAAAAGGTTTGAGAACGTCAAAAGTATGAAACAATTGATTGGCTTGTCATCGGGGTTGTGCATGATGTGAATATTTTGTGTGGTGAAGATGGAGCATAGCCAGACTATATGATTTTGTAGGGATAACTTTCTTTGGCCATGTTATTTTGAAAAGACATGATTGCTTTATTAGTAGGCTTGAAGTATTATTGTTTTTATGTCAAATGATAGACTATTGCTTTGTATCACTCGTGTCTTAATATTCATGCCATGATTAGATATGTGATCAAGATTATGTAGGTAGCATTCCACATCAAAAATTATCTTTTTTTATCATTTACCTACTCGAGGATGAGCAGGAATTAAGCTTGGGGATGCTGATACGTCTCTGTCGTATCTATAATTTTTGATTGTTCCATGCCAATATTATTCAACTTTCATATACTTTTTGGCAACTTTTTATACTATTATTGGGACTAACATATTGATCTAGTGCCCAGTGCCAGTTCCTGTTTGTTGCATGTTTTTTGTTTCGCAGAAAACCCATACCAAACGAAGTCCAAACGGAATAAAAGCTGACGGAGATTTATTTTGGAATATTTATGAATTTTGGGAAGTGGAATCATCGTGAGACGGTGCCCGAGGGGGGCACGAGGTAGGGGGGCGCGCCCCAGGGTGTCAGGCGCGCCCCTGACCCTCGTGACCACCCCGTAAGGTGGTTGATGCCCTTCTTTCGCCGCAAGAAAGCTAATATCTGGATAGAGATCGTGTTAAAATTTCAGTCCAATCGGAGTTCCGGATATCTGGGAATATAAGAAACGGTGAAAGGGAAGAATCTGAGAACGCAGAAACATAGAGAGACAGATAGACAGATCCAATCTCGGAGGGGCTCTCGCCCCTCCCGTGCCATGGAGGCCAAGGACCAGAGGGGAAACCCTTCTTCCATCTAGGGAGTAGGTCAAGGAAGAATAGGAAGAAGGGGGCCCCTCTCCCCTCTCCTCCGGTGGCGCCGGAACGCCGCCGTGGCCATCATCATCATCACCGCGATCTTCACCAACACCTCCGCCATCTTCACCAACATCTCCATCACCTTCCCCCCTCTATCTACAGCTGTCCACTCTCCCGCAACCCGATGTACCCTCTACTTGAACATGGTGCTTTATGCTTCATATTATTATCCAATGATGTGTTGCCATCCTATGATGTCTGAGTAGATTTTCGTTGTCCCATCGGTGGTTGATGAATTTCTATGATTGATTTAATTTGCTTGTGGTTATGTTGCTGTCCTTTGGTGCCCATCATATGAGCGCGCGCGTGGATCACACCATAGGGTTAGTTGTATGTTGATAGGACTATGTATTGGAGGGCAAGAGTGACAGAAGCTTCAACCTAGCATAGAAATTGATGCATACGGGATTGAAGGGGGACCAATATATCTTAATGCTATGGTTGGGTTTTACCTTAATGAACATTAGTAGTTGCGGATGCTTGCTAATAGTTCCAATCATAAGTGCATATAATTCCAAGTCAGGGATGACATGCTAGCAGTGGCCTCTCCCACATAATACTTGCTATCGGTCTAGTAAAGTAGAATTTGCTTAAGGGACAATTTCGCAACTCCTACCACCACTTTTCCACACTCGCTATATTTACTTTAGTTGCTTCTTTACCTTAACAACCCCTAGTTCTATTTTTGTGCTCTTTATTTTCTTGCAAACCTATCCAACAACACCTACAAAGTACTTCTAGTTTCATACTTGTTCTAGGTAAAGTGAACGTCAAGCGTGCGTAGAGTTGTATCGGTGGTTGATAGAACTTGAGGGAATATTTGTTCTACCTTTAGCTCCTCGTTGGGTTCGTGTGACACCCCCCGATTTGACCGTACACTAATCATACACGCAAACGTGTACGATCAAGATCAGGGACTCACGGGAAGATATCACAACACAACTCTAAAAATAAAAGTAAGTCATACAAGCATCATATTACAAGCCAGGGGCCTCGAAGGCTCGAATACAAGAGCTCGATCATAGACAAGTCAGCGGAAGCAACAATATCTGAGTACAGACATAAGTTAAACAAGTTTGCCTTAAGAAGGCTAGCACAAACTGGGATACAGATCGAAAGAGGCGCAGGCCTCCTGCCTGGGATCCTCCTAAACTCCTCCTGGTCGTCGTCAGCGGGCTGCACGTAGTAGTAGGCACCTCCCAAGTAGTAGTAGTAGTCGTCGACAGTGGCGTCTGGCTCCTGGGCTCCAACGTCTGGTCGCAGCAATCGGGTATAGGAAGGGGGAAAAGGGGGAGTAAAGCAACCGTGAGTACTCATCCAAAGTACTCGCAAGCAAGGAGCTACACTACATATGTATGCATTGGTGTCAAATAGAATAAGGGTATCATATGTGGACTGGACTGCAGAATGCCGGAATAAGAGGGGGATAGCTAGTCCTTTCGAAGACTACGCTTCTGGTAACCTCCATCTTGCAGCAGGAGAAGAGAGTAGATGGTAAGTTCACCAAGTAACATCGCATAGCATAATCCTAACCGATGATCCTCCCCTCGCCGCCCTGTGAGAGAGCGATCATCGGTTGTATCTGGCACTTGGAAGGGTGTGTTTTATTAAGTATCCGGTTCTAGTTGTCATAAGGTCAAGGTACAACTCCAAGTCGTCCTGTTACCGAAGATCACTGCTATTCGAATAGATTAACTTCCCTGCAGGGGTGCACCACATAACCCAACACGCTCGATCCCATTTGGCCGGACACACTTTCCTGGGTCATGCCCGGCCTCGGAAGATCAACATGTCGCAGCCCTACCTAGGCACAACAGATAGGTCAGCACGCCGGTCTAAATCCTATGGCGCAGGGGTCTGGGCCCATCGCCCATTGCACACCTGCACGTTGCGTACGCGGTCGGTGAGCAGACCTAGCAACCTCCATTACAAAGGAAGTTGCGTTACGCGGTCCAACCCGGCACGCGCTGCTCAGTCGTTGATGTCACGAAGGCTTCGGCTGATACCACGACATCGAGTGCCCATAACTATCCCCGCGTAGATGGTTAGTGCGTATAGGCCAGTAGCCAGTCTCAGATCAAATACCAAGATTTCGTTAAGCGTGTTATTTTGATATAACCACAGACGCCGACCAGGGCCAGGCCCACCTCTCTCCTAGGTGGTCTCAACCTGCCCTGTCGCTCCGCCACAAAGTAACAGTCGGGGGCCGTCGGTAACCCAGGCCCACCTCTATCGGGATGGAGCCACCTGCCTCTTCAGCCCCCATCTCCGAACAATATCTTAAGTAATGTGACAGTATAAGTATATATCATATGCCCGTGATCACCTCCCGAAGTGATCACGGCCTAGTAGTATAGCATGGCATACGGACAAGAATGTAGGGCCACTAATTGTAATCTAGCATCCTATACTAAGCATTTAGGATTACAGGTAAGGTATCAACAGTTGTAGCAACAATGACAGGCTATGCATCAGAATAGGATTAACGGAAAGCAGTAACATGCTACACTACTCTGATGCAAGCAGTATAGAGGAGAGTAAGCGATATCTGGTGATGAAAGGGGGGCTTGCCTGGTTGCTCTGGCAAGAGAGAGGGGTCGTCAACACCGTAGTCGAACTGTGGGTCGCCGGCAGTCTCAGGGTCTACCGAAAAGAAGTAATGAAGGGGGAAGACAATAAATAACAGAGCAATCAAAACAACACAAGGCATAACATAGCAATACGCGGTGCTAGGTGTGCCCTAACGCAGTACTAGGTGATACCGGGAAAGGGGGGAAACATCCGGGAAAGGATTCCCGGTGCTTCGGGTTTTCGGACAGATGAATCGGAGGGGGAAAGTTGCGTGTTTGCTATGTTAGGGATACGTGGCGGACGAACGGGCTATGTATTGAGGTTTGTCTTGTCGTTCTGAGCAACATTTATGTACAAAGTTTTTCCATCCGAGCTACGGTTTAATTTATTTTAATTTTCAAAGTTTTTAATCATTTTTGGAATTAACAGAATTAAATTAATTTGGAAATGCCATTATGATGTCAGCATGACATCAGGGTGATGTCAGCAGTCAACAGTCAGTTGACTTGATCAAACTAACGCGTGGGTCCCACATGTCATTGACTGATTAGCTAATTTGCAATAGTTAATTAGGTTAATTAGCTAATTAGATTAATTAAACCAGAATTAATTAATTTAATTAATTTAGTTAATTAATTAATTAAATAAATTTATTAATATTATTACTATCATTTTTATTTAATTTTCCAATTCTATTTTTTAACACGTTCTGTGGGCGGGGCCCATATGTCATTGGGCCAGGGGGCCGACGCGGGTTTAGCGGGCGCTTGGCGCTACGGGCACCCGATCAGGAGAGAGCCGACCGGGCGCAGAGGGGCGCCGGCGTAAGGGCAACGGCGGGCATGGGCCGACGAGAGGAAGGACAGGGTCGCGAGCGGGTGCGCGTGTGGTGGCAGCGGAAGTAGGCGGAAGGACGCGACCACGCACAAGCGGGCGAGCGCGAGGTTGCGCGGGCTGGTTGCTATGTACATGGCCGGCGAGGGCTGCGGTGCGCGCGGTCGCATGGGTCCGGCATCTGCAGACGCGGCAACAGGTGGGTGTGAGCGGTGATGGTGCAGCGCGCGCTGCGGAGGGAGCCGGCCGGAGCGGGGCGCGGCTCGGCGGGGGCGCCCCGCAGATGCGGGCGGTGAGGCGACGGCATCAGCGGGTCCGTGCGATGGCAGGCGCGCACGAGAGGCGTCGGGGCATGGCCCGGGACATGCAGGAGGAAGGCCGATGCGGGAATCGGGCACAGGGAGGGGGAGAGGAGAGGCCCGGGGCCTCACCGGCGATCGTGGGGTCAAGGGCAGTGGGCTTGGGGAGGAGTTGAGGTCGCGACGGAGAAGACGGCGGGGCAGCTCTTGCAAGGTGGCGGTTCGGGCGGGGAGGCGTGGTCGTGGCGGCGTCGGGCGTCGAGGGCACGGTCGTGGCCGGCACAGCGAGGTGTGCCGCCGAGGGAGAGGGGACGGGGCGCGAGGACGAGGGCGGGGGCCAGCGACCGAGCCACCGGCGATGAGGGCGGCAAGGTGGTGAGTGGCGCCGGGATCGATCCGGGCGGCGTCGGGGTCGGGCCCCCTCCCCGATCCAGATGGGATCGAGAGGGAGGCGTGGGGAGTGGGGGGTGTGCAGTCGTGTGGGGGGGAGTTAGGGTTTCGGGGCAGGGGGTTATGGGGAATGGGGTGGCCGGTTGGGCCTTTTGGGGCTGGTGGCCTGCTCGCCAGCTGGGCCATTCGGCCCAGGGGGATGGGGTCTTCGTCTTTTTTTTGTTTATTTTCTCTTTTCTTTTACTTATTTTTTTGTCCTATTTTAGTTTACACATTATTTTTAGTTTATTAAAATATGACATTAGCTCCTAAAACAATGTTTCAACATAACCCACTGCCATAAAAGTTTAATACTTATAACAACTTAGTTTTGAAAATGTTTATTATTTTTAAAGCATTTAAATAATTGTATTTGCTACTGTTTTATTTATTTTCGAGTATTTAAACATTTTATAAAAGTGTGATTTCTCCAGCATAATTACCTATGCATTATTTGGCTCACACTGAACATTTTAGTTTTAAAGTTTGAAAACTTTTGTTGTTTGCCTGAATTTGAATTTTGAATTTGAATCAGTTTTGAACTAACGCGAGATTAACAACAGTAATCATGGTGACTCAGCATCATTAACGTGGGACTACTGTAACGTAACTATCCGGGCGTCACAATTCTCCTCCACTACAAGAAATCTCATCCCGAGATTTAAGAGGTTGAATAAGGGGGAAACATCTGGTTACGAAATCCTAACGAATCTTCTCGGTCTTGGTTGCTCTTCTCAAAGTGGTCGATCCATAGCGCTGATGTCTTCATTACTCTGCTTCAGGTCATCAGGATGAAGTTGTCGTCCTTCTTTCAGGAGCTTCACCGTAATTACGAAAGGGTAAGAAGGGAAAACTCGATATGGATGGATCCTAATAAGATCGAGCATCAGGTGGTTAACTCAGGGAAGAAGCATAAGTATCTCTCGATTTGAAACTTAAGAAGATATCGAGAGCAAAGTAAGAAGGTACCATGAGAAGCTTCAACGGATAGGCAATCATTCGATGCCTAGTCAGAAGGTGAAAGGGTTTCAGGGCAACGAGAATAGGTATTGCGCCTCATACCAGAATAGATCACTAGACATGTGGTCCGTGAATTACATACGAAGTCAAGCGCGAGGAACAACCTTGGGAACAGGTGGTGTACAGGAGAGTCAGGTTTTGATCCTGTGGAACTATGGGTTATGGGCCCACCATGTGGGATAAAAGTAGGAGGGGTGACATCTTGCATGGTCACGATAGCAAGGCATGTCAGAGGCTAGTCTATTAGTTATGTCGGCAACAACATCGATACCAAGGGCGAGGGACAAAGAGAACCATTTTCCTGCTCGTTGAACGAGGCAGACCAATAGGCAAAGTTCTCGTCCATCGGTGGTTACCGGGATGCTATCAACAATGGTAACAGGGTCTTACTGACAGAGTTGTACAACGAGGTGCTTACTAAGCAGGGAATTATCATTGCTCAGTTAAGTCATATTACAAGAAAGCTTAACAAGACAATGGAAAGGAAAATGTGATTATCAGGTTTAACAGAAGAATGGAACGGAAAAGGTGTTTTGAACACATAATTCAGGGATACATCCTTCCCAAGGACAAGCAGAGCATGATATCCGTGGCAGGATATCATGTAGAAAACCCTTTAAGTAAGGGGAGAGAAATTTCATGACATTACCCATACAACGGTGTTTGGATAATGGTTAAAGAAAACTTAGCATTGCGCTTTCAATGCTCTTATTGAAAATCGGAGTACCACAGACATGCTTCGAGATAGCATGGACATGGTTAACAGGTGAAGATCAGACTTTGGAAACACAAAGGATCCATCAAGAATAACTTATAGAATAAGTCTTACAATTTCCTCATGGAAGAATGGATAACCTTACTGAAAAGGAATCTATAACCATAGGGCCTCCGGCCGGGTGTGCTAAGCACGACATCCTGGGTATAAAAGATGGTAATACTCCAAGGTAAAGAGGAACAAATGTTGGATAGCAAGGAACTCAAGGTATAACACAGAACAAGAATAAGTTTGCATTGGAGGGAAGGCAATAAGGTTGTCGATGATAACACAATTCATCGAGGGGCAACGATGGTATTTCTCATTATGACTTCGATTGATATCCTAGAAGAGCTCATAAGATTGATGATGATCACGACACAATTGTTGAGAGATTTCATGAAGATGTAATCCATCGGCGATGACATCAAGTCAAAAGAATGATGAAGCGGAAGGTTATTGGAACCACGGGTACAGCACAAACTCGAAACCAAGCTTGTGGTTTAAGGAGAAATGATATGATGAGGAAAATCGATGTAAGCTTAGCTCATCATCGAAAATTGTGCTCCGGGAAGGACCAGGTAGCACAGTTAAGAGCAGAACGATAAGGATATAGCCGATCAAGCTAGGAATGACTTGAAGGATTATTTAAACTCGTAAGCAACGAAAATTAATTAGGGTTATTGAATCGGAGTGCGGACTCGATTCACTATTCGGTGTTCTCGGTTGACGACAACCCAGAACCTAGGAACAATTGGATCCGGTGAGTAATAATAGTTGATGAAGAACCCATAAGAAGTTATGATGTCCCATGATATCTCAAGATACCATGGGGTAATACTCGATGACAGACCAAAGTGAAGGTTGGACTAGGGTATTGCTCTGCAGAAGACAAATGCTTAAACTTGCACGAGAAATGAAATCAAGGAGAAACAAGGTCGGAACCACGTCCACAGATACTAGATGAACTTATAACAAGGGGATAATTAATTTAAGGGAAGCTTCCATGATAAGGTATACATCGTGTCCATGGGCATGAACACAAGGTTCAAGGTCGACTCCCACTTGTTCAACGCATAACCTTTCATTCACTCCTCATTTTCGATGAAGATGTGGTGTCGAAATTTTATCTGGTAAATCACCACGAGAATATGACCCGTGAAAACTCTCGAGTTTGCACAGATTAGGGAAGGCATTGGTCCAACCCATCGGGTATCTTAGGAACATATACTACAAAGTTCATAAGTAAATAACTCAAGCTCGAAAGCAGAGCGTCGTTGGCCATATCAGAGAATAGAATTTACCAATGGCATTATGTATTAGGGAAAGAACTTCTCGAGGTTTTTGTATATAAAGGACATTGTCAGATTGATAATTCAACAAAGGATCTGATGGTCCACAACGTAGCTGATGTGAGCATCGACACACAATCAGAAGAAGAAACAATTCAAAGGCAATGGGGTATATGAACAACTGACTATTCAAAGCTCAAATGTAACGGAATTATGATTTCCAATTCAAGGGATCAAAAGCAAACACTCTGATTAAGGATGAATATGTTGAGTAGGCTTAGGGGTTCAATCGCTGGCAATTTGATTGGTCTAGATCCAGCTCATATCCAAATGACGTGTGAGCCGAAAGGATAATCTTAGGATTCGACTGATGATTGTGAACACTCACAACTTATTGAATCAATGGACTCAAAAATGATAGTGACAAGGGATGCCAATAGGATTACTATACTTATGGGATTAACCATAATGCAAGCAAGCAAGAATTTCAAAAGCAATAAGCTGCTAAGGATTTTTGAAAGATCGAATATTATTTTGAAGAACTTAGTGAAACACATGAACAACTAGGGATGGGCGGATACTCGGTAAGTGTGAGAAATTATCCGTAGGGGTGTATATGTGGATAATGAACTGCAAGGCAGTAGGTACAAAGTATTCTCGGAACAATAGAGAGAATTTCTGAGGTATCTTGTAATAACAAGATCAACTGGGAATGAAGTTATGGACGACAAGTGTATGTAGCTTTCCATAGGGATTATCGGTGGTATGGAATTGCAACGAGGAAGGGCACAAGGGTCGGGAAAGCATCAGAGAGTGTCTTCATAATCTTCTGGTGCAACAGGCGATCATCTGGCCTGAAGGGGCTCTTCGGGAGGAAGTATTTTCGAGAACCTAAAGTTAGATTTTAGTAAACTCATTAAACCCGAATAGAAGAGAGTTCAGAATCCCAGAGTAAAGGTCGAGGAATAAAAGATCCTAATACCACCCAATGGCGATGTGGGCCCAGGGGCCGCACAGCCAAGTTAGTAAAACAATTTTCATCGACTAGACTCAACTTCGGCCAAGGAGTGTGGAAGGAGGAATTCCTACGACAGTCGGCTCTGATACCAACTTGTGACACCCCCGATTTGACCATACACTAATCATACACACAAACGTGTATGATCAAGATCAGGGACTCACGGGAAGATATCACAACACAACTCTACAAATAAAAGTAAGTCATACAAGCATCATATTACAAGCCAGGGGCCTCGAAGGATCGAATACAAGAGCTCGATCATAGACGAGTCAGCGGAAGCAACAATATCTGAGTACAGACATAAGTTAAACAAGTTTGCCTTAAGAAGGCTAGCACAAACTGGGATACAGATCGAAAGAGGCGCAAGCCTCCTGCCTGGGATCCTCCTAAACTACTCCTGGTCATCGTCATCGGGCTGCACGTAGTAGTAGGCACCTCCCAAGTAGTAGTAGTCGTCGTCGACGGTGGCGTCTGGCTCCTGGGCTCCAACGTCTGGTCACAGCAATCGGGTATAGGAAGGGGGAAAAGGGGGAGTAAAGCAACCGTGAGTACTCATCCAAAGTACTCGCAAGCAAGGAGCTACACTACATATGTATGCATTGGTGTCAAATGGAATAAGGGTATCATATGTGGACTAGACTGCAGAATGCCGGAATAAGAGGGGGATAGCTAGTCCTTTCGAAGACTACGCTTCTGGTAACCTCCATCTTGCAGCAGGAGAAGAGAGTAGATGGTAAGTTCACCAAGTAACATCGCATAGCATAATCCTAACCGATGATCCTCCCCTCGTCGCCCTGTGAGAGAGCGATCACCGGTTGTATCTGGCACTTGGAAGGTTGTGTTTTATTAAGTATCCGGTTCTAGTTGTCATAAGGTCCAGGTACAACTCCAAGTTGTCCTATTACCAAAGATCACGGCTATTCGAATAGATTAACTTCCCTGCAGGGGTGCACCACATAACCCAACACGCTTGATCCCATTTGGCCGGACACACTTTCCTGGCTCATGCCCGGCCTCGGAAGATCAACACGTCGCAGCCCTACCTAGGCACAGTCAGCACGCCGGTCTAAATCCTATGGCGCAGGGGTCTGGGCCCATCGCCCATTGCACACCTGCACGTTGCGTACGCGGCCGGTAAGCAGACCTAGCAACCTCCATTACAAAGGAAGTTACATTACGCGGTCCAACCCAGCGCGCACCGCTCAGTCGCTGACGTCACGAAGGCTTTGGCTGATACCACGACGTCGAGTGCCCATAACTATCCCCGCATAGATGGTTAGTGCGTATAGGCCAGTAGCCAGACTCAGATCAAATACCAAGATCTTGTTAAGCATGTTATTTTGATATAACCACGGACGCCGACCAGGGCCAGGCCCACCTCTCTCCTAGGTGGTCTCAACCTGCCCTGTCGCTCCGCCACAAAGTAACAGTCGGGGGCCGTCGGGAACCCAGGCCCACCTCTACCGGGATGGAGCCACTTGCCCCTTCATCCCCCATCTCCGAACAGTATCTTAAGTAATGTAATAGTATAAGTATATATCATATGCCCGTGATCACCTCCCGAAGTGATCACGGCCCAGTAGTATAGCATGGCAGACGGACAAGAATGTAGGACCACTGACGGTAATCTAGCATCCTATACTAAGCATTTAGGATTGCAGGTAAGGTATCAACAGTTGTAGCAACAATGACAGGCTATGCATCAGAATAGGATTAACGGAAAGCAGTAACATGCTACACTACTCTAATACAAGCAGTATAGAGGAGAGTAGGCGATATCTGGTGATCAAAGGGGGGGCTTGCCTGGTTGCTCTGGCAAGAGAGAGGGGTCGTCAACACCGTAGTCGAACTGTGGGTTGCCGGCAGTCTCGGGGTCTACCAGAAAGAAGTAACGAAGGGGGAACACAATAAATAATAGAGCAATCAAAACAACACAATGCATAACATAGCAATACGCGGTGCTAGGTGTGCCCTAACGCAGTACTAGGTGATACCGGGAAAGGGGGGAAACATCCGGGAAAGGATTCCCAGTGTTTCGGGTTTTCGGACAGATGAACTGGAGGGGGAAAGTTGTGTGTTCGCTATGTTAGGGATGCATGGCGGATGAACGGGCTGCGTATCCGGGTTCGTCTTGTCGTTCTGAGCAACATTTATGTACAAAGTTTTTCCATCCGAGCTACGGATAAATTTATTTTAATTTTCAAAGTTTTTAATAATTTTTGGAATTAACAGAATTAAATTAATTTGGAAATGCCATTATGATGTCAGCATGACATCAGGGTGATGTCAGCAGTCAACAGTCGGTTGACTTGGTCAAACTAACACGTGGGTCCCGCATGGCATTGACTGATTAGCTAATTGGCAATAGTTAATTAGGTTAATTAGCTAATTAGGTTAATTAAACCAGAATTAATTAACTTAATTAATTTAGTTAATTAATTAATTAATTAAATTTATTAATATTATTACTATCATTTTTATTTAATTTTTCAATTCTTTTAATTCTATTTTTTAACATGTTCTGTGGGCAGGGCCCATATGTCATTGGGCCAAGGGGCCGATGCGGGTTTAGCGGGCGCTTGGCGCTGCGGGCGCCCGACCAGGAGAGAGCCGACCGGGCGCAGAGGGGCACCGGCGTAAGGGCAGCGGCGGGCATGGGCTGACGAGAGGAAGGACAGGGTCGCGAGCGGGTGCGCGTGTGGCGGCAGCGGAAGTAGGCGAAAGGACGCGACCACGCACAAGCGGGCGAGCGCGAGGCCACGCGGGCACTGGCTGGTTGCAATGGACATGGCCGGCGAGGGCTGTGGTGCGCGCGGTCGCATGGGGCCGACATCCACAGACGCGGCAACAAGTGGGTGTGAGCGGTGATGGTGCAGCGCGCGCTGTGGAGGGAGCCGGCCGGAGCGGGGCGCGGCTCGGCGGGGGCGCCCAGCGGATGCGGGCGGTGAGGCGACGGCATCAGCGGGTCCGTGCGACGGCAGGCGCGCACGAGAGGCGTCGGGGCATGGCCCGGGACGTGCAGGGGGAAGGCCGGTGCGCGAATCGGGCACAGGGAGGGGGAGAGGAGAGGCCCGGGGCCTCACCGGCGATCGTGGGGTCAAGGGCAGTGGGCTCGGGTAGGAGTTGAGGTCGCGATGGAGAGGACGGCGGGGCAGCTCCGGCGAGGTGGCGGTTCGGCCGGGGAGGTGTGGTCGAGGCGGCGTCGGGAGTCGAGGGCACGGTCGCGGCCGGCGCAGCGAGGTGTGCCGCCGTGGGAGAGGGGACGGGGCGCGAGGACGAGGGCGGGGGCCAGCGACCGAGCCACCGGCGACGAGGGCGGCAAGGTGGTGAGTGGCACCGGGATCGATCCGGGCGGCGTCGGGGTCGGGCCCCCTCCCCAATCCAGATGGGATCGAGAGGGAGGCGTGGGGAGAGGGGGGGTGCGGTCGTGTGTGTGGGGGGGAGTTAGGGTTTCGGGGCAGGGGGTTATGGGGAATGGGGTGGCCGGTTGGGCCTTTTGGGGCTGGTGGCCTGCTCGCCAGCTGGGCCATTCGGTCCAGGGGGATGGGGGTCTTCGTCTTTTTTTGTGTATTTTCTCTTTTCTTTTACTTATTTTTTTGTTCTATTTTAGTTTACACATTATTTTTAGTTTATTAAAATACGACATTAGCTCCTAAAACAATGTTTCAACATAACCCACTGCCATAAAAGTTTAATACTTATAACAACTTAGTTTTGAAAATGTTTATTATTTTTAAAGCATTTAAATAATTGTATTTGCTACTGTTTTATTTATTTTAGAGTATTTAAACATTTTATAAAAGTGTGATTTCTCCACCATAGTTACCTATGCATTATTTGGCTCACTCTGAACATTTTATTTTTAAAGTTTGAAAACTTTTGTTGTTTGCCTGATTTTGAATTTTGAATTTGAATCAGTTTCGAACTAACGCGAGATTAACAACAGTAATCATGGTGACTCAGCATCGTTAACGTGGGACTACTGTAGCGTAACTATCCGGGCGTCACAGTTTGACACTCTTACTTATCAAAAACTGTTGCGATCCCCTATACTTGTGGGTTATCAAGACCTTTTTCTGGCGCCATTGCCGGGGAGCAATAGCGTGGGGTGAATATTCTCGTGTGTGCTTGTTTGCTTTATCACTAAGTAATTTTTATTTGTTGTTCTTAGTTGTTTTCTATCTTTAGTTATGGGTAGGAAACGCAAAATACCAAAAAAATTAGTTGTACCTACTGAACCAATGGTTGAAGAACGAATCAAAATCTATCACACTGCTGAAGCTTATTACTTGGATCATCTTCGATCCCTATGTGCTCGTGCTGAAACCCCAACTAGCTTAGTTAAGGGAAAATCTTTAGATGAGCATGCTTGTTATGTGCGACACCGTATATCTGAAAAAGGGAAATTATTATGGAGTCAAATTCAATGTTTGCAATGCTATGCTTGGAATTTATGTGAATTATATGATTTTACTTGTTATTCTGAAAACCCTAAGAAACACCTTCCCTACCAATGTGAGTTTATTGATAATGGAATCTTATCTTCTTATGCTAAAGGTGTTTATAGTTACTATGGTGTTCAACAAATTGAAGAATTTGTTGCTTTTGAGGGTGCTTATGAAATTGCTTCTTTGATTGAAAAGTATGATGCTACTTTTCACAAATCTGAAAATTTTGCTATACTTAAATATTGCTATGATAATTATGCTTCTAATACCTATGTTAAACTATATATTGAGGAATACTCCGCTGTCCAAGAAGAGACTAATATTTTGCAGGAGTCTATGGAAGAAGAAATTGATGAAACTGTGAGCTCATTGGATGAAAAAGATGAGGAGGAGAGCGAAGAACAAAAGGAGGAAGAGCGGATTGATCACCCGTGCCCACCTTCTAATGAGAATAACTCTTCAACTCATACATTGTTTAATTCCCCTTCGTGCTTACCGAAGGATGATTGCTATGATGATTGTTATGATCCCATTGATTCTCTTGAAATATCCCTTTTTGATGATGCTTGCTATGCTTGTGGCCAAGATGCCAATATGAATGACGCTTATGGAGATGAACTTGCTATAGTTCCTTATGTTAAACATGAAGTTGTTGCTATTGCACCCACGCATGATAGTCCTATTATCTTTTTGAATTCTCCCAACTACACTATATCGAAGAAGTTTGCACTTATTAAGATTATATTGATGGGTTGCCTTTTACCGTTGCACATGATGATTTTGATAGATATAATATGCATGTGCTTGCTGCTCCTACTTGCAATTATTATGATAGAGGAACTATATCTCCACCTCTCTATGTTTCCAATATGACAAAATTGCAAGAAACTGTTTATATTATGCATTGGCCTTTACTATGTGTGCATGAATTGTTCTTTTATGACATGTCGATGCATAGGAAGAGAGTTAGACTTCGTCATTACATGATATATGTTACCTTGTGCTCACTACTAAATTACAAATCATTGTTAATTAAAATTGGCTTTGATATACCTTGGGATCCGGGTGGATTCACTACTTGAGCACTATATGCCTAGCTTAATGGCTTTAAAGAAAGCGCTGCCAGGGAGACAACCCAGAAGTTTTAGAGAGTAATTTATTTCTGTTGAGTGCTTTCATATAGTTTAAAAACAATAAAAATAAAGAGGGGAACCCAAAACTTTTCAAAAAAGGAAAGTGAAAGTGAGAAAGACAAGCAATGTTGAAGTGGGAGAGCTCCTTGAACTTTGTTCATGCTCACAGCAACTTTGTGAATCTTGATTACAGAAACTTTACAACAAAAATAACTATCCCCTTGTACAATTCCATTGTATTATAAAAATAATGTGCCAAGGTTTGCCTTTAGGATGTTTACATTTGCTTGATGGTTTGTACGGTGCAGGACAGAAACTTTGGTTGTAGTGCATGATTTTACATTTTTAGCTGGAACGTCAAATGGTTCTGATTTTTTTTGCACTGTCTTCCTATACGAATTTTTTATTTTCCTAATTTTGGTAGAATTTTTCAAGTATCAGAAGTATGGTGAATGTTCCGATTATTACAGACTGTTCTGTTTTAGACAGATTCTGTTTTTGATGCATAGTTTGCTTATTTTGATGAAACTATCAATTTATATCAGTGGATTAAGCCATGAAAAAGTTATACTACAGTAGACACAATGCAAAAACAAAATATGAATTGGTTTGCAACATTACTTATAGTGGTGATTTGCTTTATTATACTAACAGATCTTACCAAGTTTTCTGTTGAAGTTTTGTGTGGATGAAGTGTTCGATGATCGAGAAGGTCTCGATGTGAGAAGAAGGAAGAGAGGCAAGAGCTCAAGCTTGGGGATGCCCGAGGCACCCCAAGTAAATATTCAAGGATACTCAAGCGTCTAAGCTTGGGGATGCTGGGGAGGCATCCCCTCTTTCTTCAACAAGTATCGGTATGTTTTCGGATTCGTTTCGTTCATGCGATATGTGCAATCTTGGAGCGTCTTTGCTTTAGTTTTCATGTTTATTTTTTGCACCATGCTGGTATGAGATAGTCCTTGGTTGATTTATAGAATGCTCATTGCACTTCACTTATATCTTTTGAGTATGGCTTTATAAAATGCTTCATGTGCTTCACTTATATCATTTGAAGCTTGGATTGCCTGTTTCTCTTTACATATACAACCGCCATTTGTAGAATGCTCTTTTGCTTCACTTATACATGTTAGAGCACGGGGCATATCTTTTGTAGAAAGAATTAAACTCTCTTGCTTCACTTATATCTATTTAGAGAGATGACAGGAATTGGTCATTCACATGGTTAGTCATAAAATCCTACATAAAACTTGTAGATCACTGAATATGATATGTTTGATTCCTTGCAATAGTTTTGCGATATAAAGATGGTGATATTAGAGTCATGCTAGTGGGTAGTTGTGGATTGTAGAAATACTTGTGTTGAGGTTTGTGATTCCCGTAGCATGCACGTATGGTGAACCGTTATGTAACAAAGTCGGAGCATGATTTATTTATTGATTGTCTTCCTTATTAGTGGCGGTCGGGGATGAGCGATGGTCTTTTCCTACCAATCTATCCCCCTAGGAGCATGCGCGTAGTACTTTGTTTC
Source organism: Triticum aestivum (assembly GCF_018294505.1). Taxonomy (NCBI): domain Eukaryota; kingdom Viridiplantae; phylum Streptophyta; class Magnoliopsida; order Poales; family Poaceae; genus Triticum; species Triticum aestivum. The sequence goes on along the minus strand of NC_057812.1, from coordinate 565,105,553 downwards.
GATGACTAATAGACTTTTGCAATAAGTATGTGAGTTCTTTATGACTAATGTTGAGTCCATGGATTATACGCACTCTCACCCTTCCACCATTGCTAGCTTCTCTAGTACTGCGCAACTTTCGCCGGTACCATAAACCCACCATATACCTTCTTCAAAACAGCCACCATATCTACCTATCATGGCATTTCCATAGCCATTCCGAGATATATTGCCATGCAACTTTCATCATCATCATATACATGACTTGAGCATTCATTGTCATATTGCTTTGCATGATCGTAAGATAGCTAGCATGATGTTGTCATGGCTTGTCCGTTTTTTGATGTCATTGCTACGCTAGATCATTGCACATCCTGGTACACCGCTGGAGGCATTCATATAGAGTCATATCTTTGTTCTAGATATCGAGTTGTAATATCAAGTTGTAAGTAAATAAAAGTGTGATGATCATCATTATTAGAGCATTGCCCTAGTGAAGAAAGGATGATGGAGACTATGATTCCCCCATAATTCGGGATGAGACTCCAGACTTTACAAAAAATAAACGAGGCCAAAGAAGCCCAAATAAAAAAAGAGGCCAAAGAAGCCCATCAAAAAATAAAAATAAAAACATAAAAAACAAAAAAATGAGAGAAAAAGAGAGAAGGGGCAGTGCTACTATCCTTTTTCCACACTTGTGCTTCAAAGTAGCACCATGTTCTTCATATAGAGAGTCTCTTGAGTTATCACTTTCATATACTAGTGGGAATTTTCATTATAGAACTTGGCTTGTATATTCGGATGATGGGCTTCCTCAAATGCCCGAGGTCTTCATGAGCAAGCAAGTTGGATGCGCACCCACTTAGTTTCAGTTGGAGCTTTCATACACTTATAGCTCTAGTGCATCCATTTCATGGCAATCCCTACTCACTCACATTGATATCTATTGATGGGCATCTCCATAGCCCGTTGATATGCCTAGTTGATGTGAGACTATCTAGTTGATGTGATCAAGATTATGCTAGGTAGCATTCCACATCAAACATTATCTTTTTTTATCATTTACCTACTCGAGGACGAGCAGAAATTAAGCTTGGGGATGCTGATACGTCTCCGTCGTATCTATAATTTTTGATTGTTCCATGCCAATATTATTCAACTTTCATATACTTTTTGGCAACTTTTTATACTATTTTTGGGACTAACATATTGGTCCAGTGCCCAGTGCCAGTTCCTGTTTGTTGCATGTTTTTTGTTTCGCAGAAAACCCATACCAAACGGAGTCCAAACGGAATAAAAACTAACGGAGATTTATTTTGGAATATTTATGAATTTTGGGAAGTGGAATCATCGCGAGATAGTGCCCGAGGGGGGCACGAGGTAGGGGGGCGCGCCCCAGGGTGTCAGGCGTGCCCCTGACCCTCGTGACCACCCCATAAGGCGGTTGATGCCCTTCTTTCGCCGCAAGAAAGCTAATATCCGGATATAGATCGTGTTAAAATTTCAGCCCAATCGGAGTTACGGATCTCCGAGAATATAAGAAACGGTGAAAGGGAAGAATCTGAGAACACAGAAACAGAGAGAGACAGAGAGACGGATCCAATCTCGGAGGGGCTCTCGCCCCTCCCATGCCATGGAGGCCAAGGACCAGAGGGTAAACCCTTCTCCCATCTAGGGAGGAGGTCAAGGAAGAAGAGGAAGAAGGGGGCCCCTCTCCCCCTCTCCTCCGGTGGCGCCGGAACACCGCCGTGGCCATCATCATCATCACCGCGATCTTCACCAACACCTCCGCCATCTTCACCAACATATCCATCACCTTCCCCCCTCTATCTACAGTGGTCCACTCTCCCGCAACCCGCTATACCCTCTACTTGAACATGGTGCTTTATGCTTCATATTATTATCCAATGATGTGTTGCCATCCTATGATGTCTGAGTAGATTTTCGTTGTCCCATCGGTGGTTGATGAATTGCTATGATTGATTTAACTTGCTTGTGGTTATGTTGCTGTCCTTTGGTGCCCATCATATGAGCGCGCACATGGATCACACCATAGGGTTAGTTGTATGTTGATAGGACTATGTATTGGAGGGCAAGAGTGACAGAAGCTTCAACCTAGCATAGAAATTGATGCATACGGAATTGAAGGGGGGCCAATATATCTTAATGCTATGGTTGGGTTTTACCTTAATGAACATTAGTACTTGCGGATGCTTGTTAATAGTTCCAATCATAAGTGCATAGAGTTCCAAGTCAGGGATGGCATGCTAGCAGTGGCCTCTCCCACATAATACTTGCTATCAGTCTAGTAAAGTAGTCAATTGCTTAAGGGACAATTTCGCAACTCCTACCACCACTTTTCCACACTCGCTATATTTACTTTAGTTGCTTCTTTACCTTAACAGCCCCTAGTTTTATTTTCGTGCTCTTTACTTTCTTGCAAACCTATCCAACAACACCTACAAAGTACTTCTAGTTTCATACTTGTTCTAGGTAAAGCGAACGTCAAGCATGCGTAGAGTTGTATCGGTGGTTGATAGAACTTGAGGGAATATTTGTTCTACCTTTAGCTCCTCGTTGGGTTTGACACTCTTACTTATCGAAAACTGTTGCGATCCCCTATACTTGTGGGTTATCAAGATGAAACATACTATGAGGCCAGTTGTGAGTCAAGGGTGGACCAGCAACCGAGATGAAAATATAATACATGCCAAGTTACGAGAGTTAAGGTTGAGCTTGAAACTGGCATGAAACAAACTACGGGCCTTGTAGCGAGTCGTGTGTATACTTGTAACTAGGACAACTACACAAAATTACAATACAAGTTGCAAGTTGAGGGTGGACATGCAATTAGGACAACTACACAAAACCATGATACGAGTCGCTAGTCATGAATGGACTTGCAACTGAGACAACTACAAACGCGAGCCAAGTTGCGAGTCAAGGATGGACTTGCAGCTGGGATGAAAAAAAACATAGGCCCAGCTCCGAGTCAAGGATGAGCTTGCAACTAGAATGAAACAAACCATGAGCCCAAATTTGAGTCAAGAGTTTAGTTGTAAATGGGACAACTATAAAAGGTAACAAATAAAAGAAAATAAAAGGCCAATACAAAACTAACAAATTAAAGAAAAAAGAAAACATAATAGGCACAATGAGAAACTTAACCGCACCTCAATGAGAGAAAGTTAGAGAGCAAGGAGTCATGTTACTCTATATAAAAACTAAACCACACCCACAACATAGAGTGAAAAAAGCTGCAGTGTGCACAAAGTGAAAACTAACACAACCCTAACAACAAACACGATCCACGAAATGCCCCCAATGTGCGATGTTGAGATATGTATTTAGCACATGTATTCCTGTACTCCAATTCTCCTCCTTTTGTATAGTTGAGGATATGACTTGCGCTATGTACTATATATACTTGTGCATATGCACCTATCAATACATTGAGAGTTGCATCATATTCCTCTATATGGTATCAGCCTAAACCCTCGATCCCAGCCCTAGCCGCGCCGCCATCGCCCCTCCTGGCCGCCGCCGCTCCCGCTGATCTGCGCCGCCGCCTCCCCGGCCACCGCGCCGCCTGCCCCCACCACCACACCCCTGCCCCCGCCGCACCTCCTCCCTCCCAACCCTCCCCGACGCGCCCCGCTACTCCATCCGAGCCGCCCCCTTCCCAAAACCCTAAAACCCTACCGAACCCATCCCGCGCCACCATCTCCCCTTGCTGCCATGTCGGCCCTCGGCACCTCCTCCTCCTTCGGCGCTCCCCCTAGCAACCCGTTCGACTCTTCCTATGGGTCCGAACCCGATGAGCCCCAAGCCGTAGACATCCGCAACATCCACCTCTCCGATCACGTCCCCATCATCCTCTTCCACACCTCCGCAAACTACTATGCCTGGAAAACCTACTTCAATCTCCTCTTCCGTGAGTACAACCTTCGTGATCATGTGGACGGTCTCCCCAACTTCTTCGCCGGCAACCACGACGCCAACTGGCTCGCCATCGACGCCACCCTCATCCGGTGGTTCTTCCTCACCGTCTCTCTGGACATCTTCCACACCGTCGTTCATGATGGGGACGATGCCTACATGGTGTGGACCAAGATCAATGGCCTCTTCACCGACAACAAGCTTCAGCGGATTGTTTTCTTGCAGCAGGAATTTTTTGGGTGTCATCAAAATGACTCCAATATCGACCCCTACTGTCTCCGGCTCAAGACCCTCTCCGACGAGCTCAACGAAGTCGGGTTCAAGGTGGGCGACGAGCTCCTCCTCTCGATGCTCACCACCGGCGTCAACAAGGACTTCGGCAACGCCGCCTCCAACCTCACCCTCATGGCCAACCCTACTTACGAGTGGGCGGTGGCCTATCTTCGTCTTGAGGAGCGGCGGATGAAGCACCTCCGCACTCGTGCCGTCCACACCGCTCTCGCTGCCGGCCTCTCCAACGGCGCCCCTACACCATCCTCGGCGCCTCGCTCTCCGGCTGTCTTGCAGCCCACGCTGGTGCCCCAGCCACCCCAACCACCGCGCAACGGTGGGAACGGCGGCAACCGTCGCCGCGGTCGCGGTGGTCAATGCCAAGGAGGAGGGAAAGGTGGCGGTGGCGGTCCACCTCCCCAGCAGCAACCCCCGCCACCCTGGGCCGGCGGCTACAATCCCTGGACGGGGGTCGTGCATGTATATAGCATGCCAGTGCCGCGCCCCCCCCCCTTCCCGCCCAGGGCATCCTCGGCCCCCGCCCAAGCACGCACCAGGCGCTCCTAGCCGCGCCTCTCGGCGCCTATGGCGGCGCTCCCGCCCCTCCTGTTGCGCCCTCCTACGGCATGTATGGCGCACCCGGCGCGTACGGCGCTCCCTACTACGACCCGACCCTCCTAGCGGCGCTGCAGCAGGCGCCACCCTACTCTCATGGACTCCGGTGCCACCGCTCATATGTCCGCTCATCCGGGTAACCTCTCCTCCGTCCATCCCACTTCCACCCCTCTCGCATCATCATCGGCAATGGTGTTGGTCTTCCCATCTCTCATGTTGGTGCTACACCCTTTCCCTCTAACTCTAGGCCTCTTTCTCTTAATAATGTCATTGTTTCTCCTAATCTTATTCAGAACTTAGTTTCTGTTTGTAATATTTCTCGTGATAATTCTGTAACTGTGGAATTTGACGAAGTTGGCTTTTCTGTTAAGGACGCTCGCACCAGGATGATTCTTCACCGCTGTGACAATCCCGGCGACCTCTACCCAGTTCAGTCGCCGTCATCTCTGGGTGGTCCTCGAGCTCTTTCCGCCGGCGTCGATCTTTGGCATGCTCGTCTCGGGCATCCTAGCACTTCTTCCCTTCGTCAAATAATGAGAGGATTTTCCTTTTTCCTGTACTAAAACGGCCACTCACTCCTGTGAAGCCTGCCGGTTAGGCAAACATGTTCGCCTTCGGTTTAGTTCCTCTTACACAGTTGCTTCTTTTCCGTTTGAATTAATTCACAGAGATGTATGGACATCTTCAGTACCCAGTAATTCTGGTTATCTTTACTATCTTGTTATACTGGATGATTACTCTCACTTTGTGTGGACATTTCCTCTTCATAGGAAATCTGATGCTGCAGCCACCCTCATCGCACTTTATTCTTATGTCTCCACACACTTTGGGCGACCCATACTCGCACTTCAAACCGACAACGGGAAAGAATTCGACAACCTCACCATTCGCCATCTTCTTTCCTCCCACGACACTGTGTTTCGCCTCACATGTCCGTACACCTCCCAGCATAATGGTCGTGCCGAGCGCATCCTTCGCACCCTCAATGAGTGTGTGCGTACCCTTCTTTTCCATGCCTACATGCCTTCTCGGTTCTGGCCCGACGCCCTCGCCACCGCCACCCTACTCCTTAACCTCCGACCATGTCGTCTGCGCTGGAACTATGCGCCTCACCATCTCTTATATGGCACTCCTCCCTCCTATGATGGTCTCCGTATTTTCGGTTGCCGTTGTTATCCCAACACCACCGCCACCACATCTCATAAACTCGTTCCTCGATCCGTTCCATGTGTCTTCTTGGTTACCCGACCAACACTAAGGGTTATCGCTGCTATGACCCCGTGTCTCACCGTGTCATCACCTCACGGCACGTGTACTTTGATAAGCTCGTGTTTCCCTTTGCATAGGAACAGGTGGCGCTGTCTTCCCCTCCCGCGGCGGGTTCTTCTCCGCGCCGCCGCCCGCTGCCGGTCTTGGGTGCTCCGGCACCCCCGCACACGCGGCCCTCCTTCGGATCAGGGACGTCCGCGGCTCTCTCCTTCGGCTCGACGCCCTCGTCGCCTGGAGCCACGTCGACGTTGTCCTGGTCCTCCGTCATGCATGCTGGGCCGCATGTTGGGCTGCCTGCTAGGCCGACCTCTCCTGGCGCTTCCCCGACCCCACCTCGGTCGCCTGCTGGCGCGACCGTTGCCCCAACGCCACCTTGTTCTGCTACCGCCGCGGCCTCATCTCCAGCTCGGCCCGCTTCTTTCGTGGACGCTGTGGATGCCACGGCGGTTTCTGGCGGTGCACCTGCAGCCTCGCCGCCACCCGCGGCTGCTCCGATGGCCGGGCCCGTCACGCGCTCGCGCACCGGTGTCTTCCGGCCGAGCTCGCGTTATGCGGATGACTACGTCTGCACCGCCTCGACGTCTGCTCCCTCTTCGCTGTCATCCTCGGTCCGGGCCGCTCTTTGCGATCCCCTCTGGATGGCCGCGATGCAGGAGGAGTTCGACGCTTTGCAGTGGAACCGGACTTGGCAGCTTGTTCCCCGTCCCCGGCACGCCAATGTGATCACCGGGAAGTGGGTATTCAAACACAAGCTTCGTCCCGACGACACTCTTGATCGCTACAAGGCGCGTTGGGTTGTTCGTGGTTTCCGGCAACGCGCCGGTGTGGACTTCATCGACACCTTCGCCCCGGTTGTTAAGCTCGGGATGATCCGCACTATTTTACAGTTGGCGGTTTTTCGTGCCTGGCCGGTTCATCAGATGGACGTCTCCAACGCTTTCCTCCATGGTCATCTTGAGGAGCAGGTCTTCTGTCAGCAGCCCACGGGGTTTGTTGATCCAGCGTGTCCTGATCATGTGTGCCTGCTCTCACGCTCATTATATGGGCTCAAGCAGGCTCCTCGTGCCAGGTACGAGCGCATCGCAGCGTTTCTTCATCAACTCGGCTTCCACTCTACACGCTCCGATGCTTCGCTGTTTATTTATCACCAGGGCACCGACACGGCGTATCTGCTTCTCTATATTGACGACATCATCCTGACAGCATGCCCTTCTGAGCTCCTTCGCCGGCCTACTGATCGTCTCCATGCTGAGTTTGCCATCAAGGACTTGGGTCCGTTACACTACTTCCTCGGTGTTGAGGTGGTGCGCCGTCCTGATGGTTTCTTCCTTCATCAACGAAAGTACGCTCATGAACTCCTCGACCGTGCTGGGATGCTTAACTGCAAACCGGCCGCCACGTCTGTCGACACGAAGGCCAAGCTCTCCGCTACTGATGGTACTCCCGCTCCGGATGCTGCCTTCTACCGGTCCATTGTTGGTGCTCTCCAGTACCTCACTCTCACTCGGCTAGAGCTTCAGTACGCGGTTCAGTAGGTCTGCCTGCATATGCATGCTCCTCGAGACGTTCACTGGGCTGTCGTTAAGCGGATTCTCCGCTACATCCGCGGTGCTATGGATCTTGGTCTTACTCTGTGCGCCTCCACTGCCACTGATCTGGTCGCCTACTCCGACGCCGACTGGGCTGGCTGCCCGGACACCCATCGCTCTACTTCGGGTTACTGCATCTTCCTTGGACCGTCCCTGGTGTCGTGGTCGTCCAAGCGGCAGCCCACCGTCTCGCGGTCTAGCGCCGAGGCTGAGTACCGCGCTGTGGCTAATGTTGTTGCTCAGTGTTCCTGGCTTCGTCAGCTTCTTTACGAGCTCTCGTGTCCTGTTGAGAAGGCCACGATCGTCTACTGCGACAACATCTCCGCCATCTACCTCTCCGCCAACTCGGTTCATCATCGTCGCACCAAGCACATTGAGCTTGATATCCATTTTGTTCGGGATCAGGTGGCTCTTGGCCATGTTCATGTTCTCCATGTACCCACCTCCCAACAATTTGCCGACATCATGACCAAAGGCTTGCCTACAACGTCCTTCGAGGAATTCCGGCCCAGTCTTTGCGTCAGCAACGGTGTCGCTTCGACTGCGTGGGGGGGGGGGGTGTTGAGATATGTATTTAGCACATGTATTCTTGTACTCCAAGTCTCCTCCTTTTGTATAGTTGAGGATATGACTTGCCATGTGTACTATATATACTTGTGCATATGCACCTATCAATACATTGAGAGTTGCATCCTATCCCTCTACATGCCAGACACATAACAAAAAATTCAGCAACAAAAAGATCATAAGTTTGAAAATTTTGATGAGACATTGCTAAATCTTATCCCGATGAGTCACAACCCATGTGAAAGAGAGACCCATATACTCACACCAGCGCAACATGGGAGGCAACGAGAAAAACGGCCACCAGAGTGATGAGAAAACCGATAAATAACACCAGCACAACACAAGGCACATGCATGTGAACAAAACAAATTTACACGAAACAAATATGTTTGATCGTGTGGTGAACAATTTAGGTGTGACATAGCTAAAAATAATCTAGATAAGTATTAGCAAATCCGAAAATATAAAAATAAAGATAAAGATATTTAAAATAAAAGTAAAAAACAAAACAAAAATCATGATGTAGAAAAAAGAAAAAAGAAATAAAAGAAATAAAAAAACTGAAGAAGACAAATAGAAAAAGGAAAAAAATCATTTGGATGTGTATGTGCTACTGACCCATTTGATGTTTATTCACCATCCATAGAATTTTTTTTAAAAAGAAACAAACAACGTAAGCATGTAGCTTAGGAAACAGCACATCCCCTCGTTAGAAAAAAAAATACACCCAGTCCATGCAGAAGCTGAACAACTCGAAGGCCAACAATCACGAAAACGAAAACGTAGGATATGAGCACCGGATGACGCAAATCCTAAAGCCCAGCAAACAGAAAAACAAAAACGAAAAGCCCAGCAAGCACGTTGAAACAGGTACACACGCAACACACATGAATCTTGACAAATAAATCATGTGGTAGACGAACTTAGAGTTCATGTAGATGTTAATTAGCAAATCTCAAAGCAAAAAACAAAAATCGTGGTGCTTGAATCCACTGGCTAGAAATGTAGATGTGAGGTACTATATTGCATCTACTCCCTTCGTTCGAAATTACTTGTCTCGGATATAAATTTATCTAGAATTAAAATACATCTAGATACATTCATTTCTGTGACAAATTCCGAACGGAGGGAGTAGATGTGAAATAGCAATCCTGTTTGAATTAACCGAGACTTTGAGTAAATTTGAGCTAACTTCACTTATTGGGCGGCAAAAAATCCAGTCGACCTCAGTTCGTTACCCGTTAAGACGGTGAGCGGTAGCCATGCTCATCGCGGTGACCCCAACCTACTTCCAACCATAAGTATCGATCCCCGTCCAACGCATTCTTGCATAGAGCCAACCACGCCTAGGCTGCTCCTTCTCTCAGGTAGCGAGTCAGTGACGCACGCTCTCCGTGCCACACCACGACCGCACCGCTTAGCTACCCAAAAGACCGGCGTCCGTCCGGCAATGGAGTCGCGGGGGAAGCCCGGGTTCAGCGGCGCGGGCAGCCTGTCCGGCAGCCGGAGGAGCTACATGGGAGCGGCGGCGGCTGCGGCGCCCAGCAAGCCGGCGGTGGACGGGTGCGGCGTGGCGCTGCGCGTGTTCATCCTGGCGGCGACGCTGGTCGCCGCCGTGGTGATGGGCCTGGACCGGCAGACGGCCACCGTGCAGGTCACCATCGCCGACACGCTGCCGCCGCTGCAGGTCCCCGTCACGGCCAAGTGGTCCTACTCCTCCGCCTTCGTGTAAGCGCTCGCTCCCATACCTGATTCTTCCCTCTTCCTGGCCGCCAGCACTACATTTAGTCACACATTCACACCACACCATCGTTCTCCAGTGAACAGCTCTTCTAGATTTGTTTCTTCCCTGTGGGATTTCCTTCCGCTTCCTTTAATATGTTGTTTGTTCGGCGGATATCGATCGGACGTTCATGATGCAAGTACGTCCGCAGCAGTAGTACGTACACATTTGTACCTATCTGGCACAAAGATACAAGATCGACGCCGCGTACGTTTGCGAAATGGGCCAGCCAAGAAGCACATGCAGGCAACCGATTAAATGTTGTCATTTTCATTAATTAGGAAAGTTTGCTGCACTGGAGTAGCATTACTGTAGTCCAGTCAAGGCCAACAAATGCATGCCATTTCGGCCGAAAGCAGCTCTATACCTAGCAGCGTTTGCCGTTCCAGACACAGCAAATTTCAGTTTCATCAGTTAGGCAAAAGCGCTTCTACACTACACACTTTCACCGTCTCCTCCTTGTTTCCGTAAGAATTTCTCCGGGTGAGAGGGATCGACGGTCCGCAGGAGATGCAGTGTCGTGCGTGTCCGTCCAGCTGATTCCTACCGCTCACTGCTCGACCGAACCTTTAGTTTCCACGTGCAAACAAGACATTCTCTTTCTCCTACCTAGAAAGAACCTTTGCAGTGCACCGTAGACAAGGATGCCGCAACCAATTAATGGCTAACCTGAATGCTTCGCTCGAGGCCTAAGGGCCGATAGCTTTTGTGCCCATCAAGAACGCGGTGCAAGTAATGCCCACGTCGATCTTTCTGGTGGTGGTCGGGAAGAAATTGTAAGATGATTTCCGCTTTGTCCACGTCGTCCAGAAACGCATGAATCTTCAGCGGGCCGCGTACGTGGCTGGCTGGCTGGCCCGACCGATCGGCCGATCCGCGCGGCATTATTGCGGAAAGAGATGGATGGATAATCGGATGGGTGCATGCATTAAGCCCCAGCTCATCCGTCACATCCACGGTGGGGCAGACGTGCTCGTCCTGATGGATGTGCTCCGGCCCGAAGCTAGCAGCCGCCAAGCGATTCGGCCTTTTACAAAAGGCGGAGATATGTGCGATACGGATAGAGATTTCCGAAAGGATTGTCGTGATCATGCTTGTCGAGATCGATTCTTTTCGGCCAGAGACGTGTCCGCTTGTTTCAGAGTTCATGGAAATGAAACAGCAGCAGTATACATATGTGGTGTTTTTCTTTGGGTGTGTCTAGGGCACATCTAGATGTGCTCTAGTTATTACGCATCTAAGTGAGTGAATCATGCATAAAAGAGGAAAAGAAAAAAGAAAAAGAAAATATCCACACTAATTTCAATGTAAGATCAATGACATAGGACTTAGATGTGCAATACTTATGACACATCTAGATGTGTTTCAGCAAAACTGTTTTTCTTTTGTCGATAAAAGGGTTGCTTCATAGGCTAGGTTGACGTTGCTTAATTAGTACTCATGGATTAATTCCGGGAAGTTCAACTTTCTCTGCTGCTGATTATTAGAGATGTTGTTCGTACACATTGTGTGCAACTAATTTGAGCAGAACAGACATAGCTATTAAGGACCACTACAAAGGAATTTAAGCACGAAAATGACGTAGATCCCTGATACAGTACGCACATTCAACATCATGAACAGCTAGACGTCCGGACCGGACAGCGCACGTTCAGTACGTGTCATCACCTGCACCGCTCTACGCCCAGGGTGTACGTCGTAGCGTTCCAACTGTATGCACGGCGCTAACACTTGGGCAGCGACATTCGATATATTCTCCTTAAACTTTGTAATAATATTGTTATTGTGTGATGAACCATTGATCCAATGTTAACTAACCAGCAAACATTATATGTGCAGGTACTTCGTGGTGGCGAACGTGATGGCGTGCATCTTCTCGGCGGTGGCGCTGGCGGCATGCCGCAGCCGGAGCGCGGTGGTGCCGCTGATGGTCGGCGACCTGGTGGTGCAGGCGCTGCTGTTCTCGGCGGTGGGAGCGGCCGCGGAGTTCGGCATCCTGGGCGAGCGCGGCAACTCCCACGTGCGCTGGGGCAAGGTGTGCCACGTCTACAGCAGCTTCTGCGAGCGCGCCATGGCGGCCGTCATCGTCTCCCTCATCGCCGCCTTCGCCAACCTCGTCCACCTCATGTTCGCCATCCTAGACGTCCACAAAAACTCCACCTACTACTAGTAACTTAGCTCAGCTGCTGCTGATCCATCATGAACGCATCGGAGATGTCCGATCGATATGCATGCAGATGGTATACCTGATTTCCGTGTGAACTAACGGTCTCGGTCTTAGGCGCGTTGGTTTGATTTAATGGCGGGAGTTGTCGTGCCCATCCATTTTGGCACTGTAATGTTAGCTATTGATACAAATGTATGGAGGATTTTACTCTGAAGTATGAACTAATATCTACTCCTATGTATGGGTCATCTTTGGAGCTAATCTGGCATGAACTAATACTAGCTGAATGCCCGTGCGTTGCCACGGAATAACAAAAAAAATACATTGATCAAATAATTGATGCATTTCGGAATTGTATGTCAAATGACAGGGGAGGAGAGAAAAATGATGTACTCCCTCCATAATTAGTACAAAATTGAGTCATCTATTTTGGAACGAAGGGAGTATTTCAGATTCTATATCAAACGTGATAGCATGTGGTATCCATCCATATAGCAGCACGATTCATTCTTCCGCTTCTTTTCTCCTCAACAGTATCGTGTCTCTTTTTTTGAGCATGACATAAAAACTCAGTGGTCTTTCGGTCAAGCATCTTTCTCATTGTCTCCCCCTCCCCCCGCCCCCTCCATTATGTTCATCTGTCCTTGCTCTAGCATTGTCATCATTTCGGAAGTCAGTAGTCTATATACTTGCTATGGATTGGGCACTTCTCTATAAACTGGTCTTCATGTATCACTGGAAATGAACAACGATGTGCCAAAAAATAGTATACAGGCACCAACTCCCCTTGTATGTCCTCACCGTTGGGGTTGGGCCTATGGACAATCAAGGTAAAAAAAAGCTTCAATAATGTGAAACAAGTTCATAGTTGATACTGGCTCCATCAATTATGATGTTATTTTATAAATTACAAATGCTGCAACATCCTATGATGACATTTTGTTGAATCAAGGGAAGTTTTGCTTCTTGATATACATCAACAAGTATGTCCATGAGTGGCAGGTCCAAGTCCCTCTATTGGTTGAGCCTCTACCAAAAAAGTGAGATGAGTACGAGATAAAAAAGAGGTGCACCAATATCTCATTGGAAGACTCTGTCTAGACAGTGCACATTCTAAGCTCTCCGCAGTCATACTTGCAGACTATTCTTATAAAAAAAATAGTAAGGATGCAAAGATATGATAGAGCACTTCATCTACTAAATATAGTGTTGGCGAGTGACCTAATTCATTCAGAAGCTTAGATCAGTCGGTATGAGTGCAAATGAAACATAAATGAAGGTATTAGAGAAAACAAAATTCATTTTGAAAGTTCTTTATGCTACATAGATATACAGTAGGGAAAATGACAACAGCTATCGTTTACAAACCCTCCCAACAAAGTGAAATCAATAAAAACCAAAGGGATTCTTCTGTTTCACCAAAGATTTGTTTCATGCCTCACGCCAATCTTGCGTGCAAATAGAAAACTCCCTAAGCAAAAACCTGAATTTAGCGAGGGAGAGTACAAGCATTTACTGAAGTAGTGTTTGTTTTAAACTTGGCTATACAAGGAAAAAGTGAAAGCATCTACCATTATAAACCCTTTTATTTAATTCAAGTGTCCAATACAAAATAAGAACAAAGAGTTAGAAGTACATCGTTTACACAGTGGTGGAGGGGGCAAAGAGGCATTTGATCTCATCAACACGAGAACCAAGCGTGAATTAAATCAGCAAGCGACCATTCAACCATCTGCGGTATCTCCATTACTAAGCTTCGTAGCATTTTAAAACAACTACAGCTGCCGGATTAAATTAGAACAGTACAGGGTAACTATCTGTTGCAACAATTTTGTACAAATAAAAGTATGCATGATTGACCTATTATTTTAGAAACAGTATGCTGAACTACTAATTGAGTAGTTGTAATGGACAAACTTTGATCTTTGCTTCTGTAGCTAGAAAGAATGCATATACATACCAATAATGTTACTCTCTCTATTTTGTGTGAAGTCGCAGCAGGAGTACATACATCAGTCGGAGCATGAGTAGATCAGACCATGGAGGGAGCCCCAATGCCCCTGGCTATGTACTGCAACATGATATGTACTTAAAACATGTGTAAACATAACACCAACTGGTTATGCAACCCTCAGATTTTGATCGCTCCTACAAAATTTGTTTAGATTGATAAAAATATATATTCCTGACGCTTCTTGAATTAGAATATACAGATGTTTCCAAATCAAAAAGGGCATGTGATTTTTAGGGAAAAGGTAGGCGTACACAACTTGCTATGTTATTCCAAATATTTTTCAGATATTCCGAACTCTGTGATATGCTTTTCAAAGAAAAATAATTAAAAAGATATTCCATAATGCACAACAGATTTCCAATCTCATAGAGAGAAGTATGTGGAGTGCATAACTCTTGAGGGAAATTAAATATTATTCAAGCTGCAATATACATGAAGAATGAAAATTTGGTCCATACTACTTGGAGGAAAAAAGAAGACGCTAAAATTTTGAATCTACAAAAACTTCATGCATTGTGTGACACTAAAAATGAGAAATAATAACGTATTGAGAACTCCCTGTAGACGGCGTGTAAAAAATCTGCTTGTGATCCTAAATCCTATTAACCAGCTAAGAACTATTCTAAATTGTTAAGCTCATACAACAATCTTCAAAACTTTCCCACTGCTTCTCCTTTGAATGGTTAGGTCTGAGTCCCGCAACGGAGCTTCCAATTTTTTTATTTCCGAGTTATTTTTCCCAGTTTTATTAATCCGGGTGGCTCTTTAGTATTGCTTTAAATTTGTAGTTATTGTTCTGTAACCAGTTATTACGATTAAGCTCATACCAAATGGCCCAACTCATGTCTTGTCACTCTTCAGAGGATAACCTGCAAGGAAGAACATTTCAGTAGATGAAGAAGAGAGTTCATGTTTTGATGGTCCGTATTCTTTGAATACCATAAAAACCTTGGAATCATAACTTAACACAATATATAGCATGACCATGAGAACACAATTTGTCACCATTCTATCTGTCAAACTTTTATGCCACACATTTAGATGCTGACATCTTTCTCCAAAGATAGTAGGTTCAAAAAGTATTTATTGGGACTCTTAGTATCTATTGGTAGTTCCTGCTTGTTTCTAAGTTTCAGCTTTACTATCATACAATATATTAGTAGGTGATTACAATGATTCATATGTTGTTTGATCAGTGCCACACAAATACCACAACACCAATTATTTAAAAGAATTGTATCCATTGTACAATCATGTTTGGACAACTTTAGCAATAAGAACATGTGTTGAACATGTAAAAAAACATATAGGTAAATTCTGAAATTCTAGTATAAGATTAGGTAACCTCGGACTATATTTATTCAGGTATAAAATGGAAGACAATAAATGGGTATCCCCTTGTGAAACATAACATCATGGGAACAAACTTGCCTTGTGATAGAAGGAAATACTGACATGGTTACATAAAAAAAAGATAACAGAGGTGTACTTGTGTGTGTGTGTGTGTGTGTGTGAGAGAGAGAGAGAGAGAGAGAGAGAGAGAGAGAGAGAGAGAGGTCTTTCTCTCCACTCCTCCTTTCACTCCACCTTCATTCTTATGACCATGTGTGAGCCCTTTATCTTTAAAATCTTGTACTTCTACAGAATCCTTGGACCGTTGAAATTCAACCGGAGACCACCCAATCTGAAATGTTTAATGTATATAAGTAACAGGTTGCAGAACTAACAATAGGTTGATAACCACTCCTATATACGTATAACAAATACTGTGTATCACCAAAATATGTATCATTATCAATCGACATAAGCACACTACTGATCAAGCATATATACCTTTAGTGGAAAATTCAGTAACCAATCTAGTCCCCAAGTGCACAACATCAGAGAGCTGCAAAGATAATCAATCTCATCTATGTTCAAACTTCAACGAGATATGCAACACTCCCTAAAAACCGAGGTATTCAACACTACCTTTGAGAAGCAATTTCTCTGTTCATTCCTCGGTGAAGAACCAACCAGCCCACAACCGTCATTGGAGATAGGCAATTCCTCTACCCGTCAAACCCATTGCCACCCCAGAGAAAAAAGGTGGAACATCCAAGAGAAAAAAGCAGGGAAGAGGCCAGGCGTGGCTGCTATGCTCCCGCCGAATCAGCCGCACCAACCTGTCGTTCAATCCTTTCCCTGCCAAATCGGCCGCTGACGCTTGTTGTTGACACTGCTACTTGCTTCGCTCGTCTTGATCCCATCTCCTTCCGCCACCTCGCTGCTCCTCCTCCCATCACCGCAATCAGATCGGGAAAGACGAGAGAGAGGCAGCGGCGTCCGACGGGGTGAGAGAGAGATCGGAGAGGCGGCGGCGACGTCGCGTAGATGGCTTGCAGGGCGAGCGTGTCCGGACCGGGAAGGAGGTGAGAGCGAGACGCGATGGGTATGACCGTATGAGTGTGTTCGGCATATCTACCGAAGATGGTAGCGGAGCGGCGGAGCCAGGCGATGGTGGTCGTCACCTTACTCCAGCAGATGCCTGGACGGCGAGATCCACTGACCCCATGACCGACCACGAACCGGAGGAGGGCCGGGGCGTGGTAGCAGGCGACCGCTGCTGCTAGCGGAGAGCAGGAGACCCAGCATGCACTCAACGAGCTCCCACGACGCCTGGCGGAGCGCGGCCGCGTGGGGATGGTGATGGCGGCGGTGGCTGCTCGAGGCTGCGCAAAGAGAGCGCCTCTTCATCGAGGGGATCAAATGCGAGGCTGCGGGCTCGTAGGGATCGTGGAAGGAGCGCATGCGTCGTGGGGCTCGCGTGGACAAAAGGGTGTAGGATCGATCGTGGGAAAAAAGGATCAGTTTTCGCGTACGTGGGCTGAGTGGCATGTTTTTTGGGCTGCTGCGATCGTGGCCCTCCCGTGACGCTGATGATTTTTCGTCAATCGCTGTCGTAGGTGGGAAGGAGGAGGTCGAACCATCACGACGTTCGAGTCTCTTTTAATAGTAGAGATGTATGTATTGGTAACTTTGTGAGCTGATTTGGTCTATTATACCCGTGGTGTGAGAATGGCACGTAGTTGGCTTGTTGCGCCCATCAATTTCTCTATATCAAACTAAACACTGTCAATAAGCCACTCTACATCATAAAACTGCATCGCCCTACAATTTCAATGAATTACTCCAATTTCACGGCAACATGGCACATTACAATTTTAAGATTGTTTTGCATGCTTTAACATTAAGAACAACACCATAAATTCCATTATGTAAAAGGAGAACCAAAGATTTTATGCTTGTGCAAGTCTTGGCATTGGGCTTTATTTGTAGCTCACTGGGTGCCATGGTTTCTTCTCCAGGATGAACCGCATGTGATACTAGTAGACCTTAATTGTTTGGCATGAGCAGCACCATAACCACCCATGACACCACGAATGGGGTGATGGGAGAACATGACGACACGAGAGAGTGAGAAAATAGGCAAGCCGCGGTGACAGGGAGAGGTGCACGACACTCCTTGCAGTTCACTTCGTCAAGCCTCCCCCGTCGCGCCCTCAAACTGAATGTCTTTGGCCGCATGGGGTCATGCAGGTTGGGACGTTAGAGCATCTTCAACAGGCGCCGGTCACGCCGCGCGTAAAAAACACATATGCCGCGTGCGTATCGGCTAGTTTGGCGCGGCGCGTTGCGCCCGCTCCAGCAGCCGTGCTAAAACGCAGCGCGCGCGCCGCTTCAGCAGCGCGTAAAAAAACAGCGCGCGCGCTTATTCTAGGCTATTGAAAAATAGATAGATTGCATAGATTTTAACGATACAAAGGTATTTTACATCAGAAACATAGATTGCATAATAATTTAAAACAACAAACGATAAAACACGAGATAGATTGCATAAAAAAAAACTAGTCTAAGTCGCTATCATCACTATCGTCATCCTCCTCGGCGGTGTCGTCTGAGGTATCCAGCCAGATGTCCAACCACCGATCATTATCCGGCGTGAAGAACGACTGCCCACCTGCTTCAACGAGATCGGACTGCGCGTGTGCCAATGCCTTGCGCCGACGCCTGTCCAACCGCGCCTCACGGCGCCTTCGCGTGTCCTCCTCGCGACGCCTTGCCCAGTAGGACTGCTCGTAGGCGACGTCCTCCAGGTGGCGGCGCCGCCACTCCGCCATGACCCGCTCGTCCTCCTGGACGACGAGGAGGCGGCACTGCCGCTCAGCGTGCTCCGCACGGTCTTGTGCCGTGTTCAGACGCCGCGGCGGGGCACGGTCGAGCGCTTGCTGGAGCGTGTAGACATTCTGGAAGTTCATCTGGCCGCGTGGCCGGCCTAGGCGCCACGTCGCCGCGTCGTACGCGCGGCCGGCCTCGCGCGCCATCCCGTACGTGCCGAGGCCGAGCCGGAGATCGCCGGAGCGTATCTCCGCGTAGTAGCCGCCTTGGGGTGCAGGCGGACGCCGCGGTAGCCGGACGCTCCTCGGCGGCGCGGCGGCATGGCGGCGCATCGGTGGCGGGACGCCGGGGGGGCGGCGGAGGAACGTCGGTGGCGGGGCGCTGGAGCGGCGCGTGGCAGAGAGAGAGGAAGAGGAGAAGAGGAGACGTGGAGAGGCGCGTGGCGCGCGCCGCACTTTATAGACGCGCCGGAAGCGGCGCGCGAGCTAGCGCCTTTTCGCGCGCGCGCAAGCGGGTTCCGCGTGCGTGGTTTTCCTGCCGCCGCTGGAGCGCGGCAAAATGCCCCCCCCCCCCCCGCGCTAAAGGTTGCGTTTACCGCGCGCGCGTCGTTTTGCGCGGCCGTTGGAGATGCTCTTAGAGTATCTCCAGCCGTTGGCCCCACAGAGGAGCCTAAAATCACCGCATGGGGGCTAGCCGGCGCAAAAGAACGGTCTGGGCGCGAGTTGGTCCCCAGTTGCCGGCCCCAGGGCCGCCCCCAGACGCGTCTAATTTTTTTAAAAGACATTTCTCGGCGAAGTTCGGTTAAACAGGGCTAAATTTCGGCAAACTTCGACATATATTAGACATGTTCATGTTCGCGACGTGGTACATAGCAAATATAAACTAAAAAAAGAAATCGTTGAACGCCGAGTAGTCGTCGTGGTCGCTGCCATCCTCGCCGCCATCATCATCGTCGTCGGCCTTCTCCTCCTTGACGTGGCCGTCCCTGTTGGACCCCTGCCCGGCGTCGCCATGGCGGACTAGTGGCGGCGGCGGTGGCGCGTCGTCATCGTCACTATCGTCGAGGACGACGACTCCTCCTTCGTTGCGGCCCCAGCGGCGCACTGGCGCTCCCTCTCCATCTTCATGAAGTCCTCGCGCGCCCATTTCAGGTCCGCCTCGTTGTCGAGCTCCACGTCACCGTGCTCCGTCTTCACGGCAGGGAGGCCCGGCTCGGTTTTCACCGGCGCGAGCCCCGGCTCCGTCTTTGGCTCGACGAAGCGCGGAGGAGCCGACGAGGAGGCGCGCCAGCCGCCCTCGTTGATGACGATGTCGGCGCTGTGAGTGCGCCGGCCAAGCGGCGTCTCCGCCGCGGGCTCGACCTTGACGCCAGCAGCGTCAGAGAGCCAGAGGAGTGGGAAGAAGAGTGTGAGGAGGAGTGCAAGGAGGAGCCGAACCTCCTGGGAATCCATTGCCCGGCGTGTCGACGGTGGGCGGGGGCGGCCCCAGGGGAGGGTATGCCAGCGGTGGGTTGTTGCCGCCCTCAAGGTGCGTCATCACGCCCTCGAGCGTGCGGCCGGGGACGCTCCACCACACGCGGTGCCCCTCACTATTCTTCGTGCCACCCACCATCCGCGCCCCGTTGGTGGACGCCAGTGCTCCTGACGGCGCTCGAAGTACGCCGCCTACGCCGCGTGGTTGTCGGCGGCGTACTGGGGGAGGGCGAGCTTCTCGTCGGAGTGGGAGGCGCGCACGAGCTCTACCTCGGTGGCGAAGTAGGGGGGCACGCCACGGCGTCGGGCAGCGGGGGAATGGGCACTCCCCCGTTGCTGAGCCTCCACCCCGTCGGCCCGGTGCGCATGTCCGGTGTCGCCGGGTTGTTGGCCTCGAACAGGAGCCACGATTCCTGTTCGCGGAGCGAGCGGCGGCCGAAGCCGTTGGCCGCCGCCTCGTCGCCGGGGAACCGTTCGGCCATCGTCGGGGCTCTCGGAGTGCTCGGAGGGCTCGGAGGCGGCGCACGGGAGAGGGAGGCTCGGCGGCGGCGCACGGGAGAGCGAGAGCTCGGCGGCTAGGGCTGGTGTGGCCAGAGGCGAGGGAGGCCACCGGCTTATATAGCCGCGCCCATGTGTACGCGTGCGCGGGAGGGGAGGCGTCGCCGCGCCGCCTCGTGACGCGCCGTCCTTGAGGAACCAATGGCAAGGCTGACCGATGGCGGCAGCGCGACAACCTTGGCATTAATTCCCGCGGTAACTGAGACGATGAGGGCGACGAAGCGCCGGTCTCGCTGACTCGGCGGTCCCGCGGCTGCTTTGCGCCAAAACTACTCGTCCCGGGCGTCCCCTAGCGCGCCGGGTTCAGCCTGAGTCCGTCAGCGCTGATTTCAGCCTAGGCCGGCGAAAATCGGACTCCTGGGGACGCGATTGGGCCGTTTTTTCGGCGCCGGCGCGAAAAATTCGTCTACAAAAGCCTTTCTGAGGGCGCGTCTGGAGATGCTCTTAGGGTCACTGAGGAGCAAGGGCGGAGCTACGTTGAGACCTGCAGGGCCGTGGCCCCCCAGGCTTTGTAAAAGATATGAAGAAACTGTTTTTGAGCCTGCTTAGATTAGAGAAAATAGAGCTTTTGTCCCTCCATCCCCCCAAACATATATAATTTACATTTGGCCCCCCCTAAAGATCTATTCTAGCTCCGCCACTGCGAGGAGGCACGAATTGAGGAAAAGGCAGGAGACCAAACGAATTGCACAACAAGGCTTTTACCCTGTATCCACTTAGCCAGGCCCAACTCCGCCAGGCTTCCCAAACCGTAGAAGCCGTGTAGGCTACCAAACCCCTCTTTATTGCGTGAGATGGCTGGAAAGTGATCTCGTTTTACTGTCTTGAAATTGTTGCTCTGATCACAAGTTCTTAAGTACTCTACTTGTAATTAACAAGATTGGGGACCAACTATGTGAAGTTGTCTGCCTTTTTATTTCTGGGTCTGTCGATTTCCCGAACTGACAGACAGAAAGCATGTCCAATAAAAAATCGATTGACCACAAACTTGTTCCCGTCGATTTGCTCAACGAGCACAAGCCAACCATTTGTACAAAAACTACAACAAACCCACGGCAGTTCTCGAGCTGGGGCAACAACGAACCCCAACACAAAACTCGTTCACAAGGAAAAAGGGCTACTCGCCTAAATCATAATAGTTGTGGTGGTGTCACTTTAAAGAATAAGTGAACGAAAATGAAAAAAAATCTCACGAACAATGAATTTGTGACATTAGTATTACCCGTCAAGAAGAAAGAAAAATAAATAAATTAAAGAAAATGATGAAAAAATATGCATCAACATACACGGAAATTTTGCTTGAGTTATAATATGCAAACTACACATATCACGAAAATACCCATAAAGAAAAGATGAAAACCAACTAAAGAAAGCAAAAACGCAAAAAGTGAAAGGAAAAAAGGCAACGGGTCATAGGCTTCAAGCCCAATAAGAAAAAGTTCACGAAACTAAAAAGGAAAAAGGAAAACTAAAAAGAAAAAGAAAAATCAAAACATAGAAAAAATAGACATAAAAGAAAAAACCACTCAAAAGCTTCTAGAAGCTTCCCAAACCAGTTAAAAAAATTCCCATGCGATAAAGGAAACCACGCTTTGTTCATCCGCAAGTTAATAAAGCCGGAAAAATAAAACCGTTTGTCTCCAACTAGACCGCAGCCTGCATTGTATTGCGTATAAGCGTGCGCTCGCGTAATGGGAGTAACATAGGTAGTAACATCACACATATTTAGATGAAATAGATGATGTGGCAAACAATAAATGAGAAAAAAGAGGCATTTGGTAACATAGCTAGTTACTATTAGTATGAGTAACATCACAAATATTAAAGCAAGATAAATCTATAGCCTAATAAATAAAGTGTTGCATGTTACTTCCCACTATAAAGATAGTAACATAGAGAAGTAACATGAACATGTTACTACTCTATGTTACTATTTATCACATGGGTCAATATCGGCTACTCTTGGGTAGGTTCGATAAGTGATGACTGTGCGGGGATCCTATTTATCACATGGGTCAAAGAGTCGTGAGCAAGCGCTCACTCCTTCCTCCCCAATCGCTTGGATATTAGCTGGCCCATATTTAGTTTTTTCATGGGCATTTCCTCCCATCGGGTTTGGAAGGTTCTAGAACCTTCCTTGAATCAACTTTTCTTTTTCTATGCTTTCTTACTTTTCATTTTCTTGGGTTTATTTTCCTTTTTATATTAAGAATCAATTTTTCTAATCCTAGAAGTTTCTTCAAAACTCTCGAATATATTTTGAATTTCACAAAAAAAAATTCAAAATTTTACAATTTTTTAAAGTTTTGGACGATATTTTTAAATTCGTGAACAATTTTTTAGAAAAAAAACTAACGCCCACACGTGTGGCATTCTTGCACATCGCCCACACGTCTCCTTTACCACTCATTTTGCCACATGTGAATAGATAACATTAGCAGGAATCTTTTTGGTTTTCGGTTTAAAAATATTTTATCTCTTAATTAAAAAATTAAATTAAAAATCTTTTTTCACCATTAAATCCGTCTCGACGAGATCTTCAAAACTAGCCACCATGTGATATGTTTGGACGATTTTTTTTTTGCCCAAAAATTGTCATGTTGTTTACACTATAGTTGCTATAGTGCTTAAACTAAAGTTGCCATGTGGCAATTTCAGTTTGTAGAGCATGACAATTTTAGTATTTTGATGATGGCAACTCCAGCACTTTGATCATAAAAATTATTTCTTGTATGAACCATGGCAATTTTAGTTTATGGTTCATGTCAAGTCTAGTTTCTTAATTTCCTGTTTTATAAATGTCAAAATTTACTTTTAAATTTAGAAGAAAATAGCTGAAACATATCATGGCAACTTCAGTGTAAGCACCATAACAATTCATGTGCAATAGACATGGCAACTTTTAACCAAAGAAAGTTTCATTGAAATATATTGATATGAGATCTAGTTTCGAAGATCTCGTCGTGAGGGATTTAATGGTGAAAATGGATCTTTAATCGGATTTTTCATTTAAGAGATAAAATATTTTAAAAACTAAAAATCCAAAAAGATTCCCACATGCATGCATGCGGTGACGTGGCGCAGTTTGTGTATTATTGGGTGTGTTGGCGGGTTTCAATCCCACCACATGTTTGGGCGTTAGCGTTCTCTTTTTTTAATACATAATCATTTTTTAAATCTGAAACCTTATTCCAAATTCGTGAACATTTTTTAACTCAATGAAAATTTCTTGAAATTTGGGAACAATTTTCAAAAGAGCCAGACAATTTTTGAATTTGTAAACATTTTCTGAGTCCATGAATATTTTTTAAAATTGGGATTTTTTTAAAAAAATAATCCTGAATTATTTTCAAATTATGAACATTTTTTGAATGGCTCAACATTTTTTCGAAATTGGGAACTTTTTTGAATTGATGATTTTTAAAATTCATGAATATTTTTCAGATTTTGAATTTGCAATTTTTTTTGAAATACTTTCCTTTTTCTCTCTCTCTCCCATTGCACGTCCCATGGCTCGTTGTACTTGCCTACAAAAGGTCACGAGGATGAGGATTGGGCCCCGTGGAATATGAGGTACTCACTCCGTTTCGAATTATTTGTCTTGGATTTTTTTAGATACGGATGTATCTCAAAGGGAGTAGGAGACTAGCCTGCGCTCGCATCTGCCATGGTTGATGTTCAGCGCGACCCTCACTCGATCTCCTAGCTCTGCCTTCGAGGCATTAGTCCGTGTCTCCCCCGTTTTAGCGTGTTGCGGGCTAACGCTCGCCTCAGTCCTCTCGTTGCACTCCACGAGCGCGGTAGCCGACGAACGAGCGACCAATTCGGACTTAAAAAATGATCCTGAATTTAAAAACAATCATGAATTTTAATTAATATTCATGAATTTCGAAAAGTGTTCCCAAAATTCGAAAAAAATGTTCGTCAGTCCAAATCAAATGTTTGCAATTTCCAAATTATTTTCCGATTAAAAATTGTTCATGAGTTCAATTTTTTCATGATTTTCAAAAATTGTTCATGGATTCAAAAAATTTCATGAATTCATTTTTTCGCAAATTTAAAAAATTGTTCCCGAAATTCATAAAAAGTTCATGAGTTACAAAAATTATTCCTGGGTTCCAAAAGTTATTCCCAAATTTAAAACAAATAAAGAAAAAGGGTACAAGGAAGGTTCTAGAATCTTCTCAAAACCGATGGGAGAATTGACATGAAAAATCTGAATATAGACGGCTGCCCATGTGAGAGCGGCTGGGAGAGGAGGGGTGCGCATTTGCTCGCGACGTATCGACCTGCGTGATAAATAGGATCCTTGACTCGCACGTGTGCTATTCTTATGCACTAGAACATGAAGGCGCGCGTTGCCGCGCCCGTCCGTCTTCGCAAAAGAACAACTAAAAATGAAGTTCAGTTGAGAAAGAAAGACGGAGAATGTCCTCTAGAACAATTGATAACCAACAAGTAGATGGCTAGGTTGTGGCAACTTAACCGAAGTTTCCTGTGTGCCATAAGCCATAACTGTTAATTTGAATCAACCAGAATCATCTGAAAAAGCTGACACTAATTCCTAGTGATTTAAGGTGCAAATCAGATCAGTCATAAGCAGAAAGTACTAATATTAAATACTATGAGAAACTGAATGCTAATAGCACAACATCAAAGCGTATTTCTTTTTGACGGTTAACAGCAGGAGCTCTGCTTTTCATTAAAGATGAGGAAAATACTGTACAGACTGAATTAAGAGAAAATAAGAAAGAGAAAAGTCTAGTCGCAAAAAGCCTGACCTACAGTCAGGAAGTCATCTCTAATCAAACTAACAAGGTCAGCAATATCCAAAGTTGTGTTATCAAAAATCCTTTGATTTCACTCTTTCCAGATGTGCCACGCAACCAGAGCTGGCAGGACAGACTTGTGGAAGGCATGGTTCTTCATAATCGGTTACCCTATCAAATTCGTTAGTAAGGCATATGGCTCTGTCGTATGCGTCTCTCAAGTGTCCATTCTCATGATATAGATCGATGGGAACTGCTGCAGTGAGTCTACTAACCAAAGGTCATTTTTCTAACATGAATTTGTGACTACAACTTTGTAAAAATAATTATTTTCTCAATATACCTACAGAACAATAGTTAATTGCTTGTTTTATCCTGAGCTTTGTAGAAGATTGAGTTTCTGCCAGTTCCGCAACCAGTATCACATGCCACCGAAAGAGAACAAATATTGTAGTGTCATCGTTTCTAGCTACTTGCTCAACGTTGAAAGTAATGGTCCTTTGGGTATGCATTTAGCGCAAAATTAAATCCTCACTTCAGTTACAGGGTCTTGGAAGAAAGTGCACAAGGCAAGATTTCAACCCTCAATAGCGAACACACCTGATTGTGCAGGAACAACGCCTCAACTCGAATAATTGTGTTCATATGAATTTGCTTGAACAGAGAGACGATAGATATGACTTACAATTACATAATTTAATCCGAGTGTTAGCTGCTCAGGTTTCCCATATGGTTCCCTTCCTCCGCCGCCGCTTGCCAATTGATCTGTCGTGTGGTTGTTCATCAGCCAGAGCGGACATTCTGAATTAAATCCTAAACCAAGTTAAGAAAAGCCAACAAAATGAGCTCAGCAACAGATCCAGCCTGGTGCCTCGCCATTGACGAGTGCAACATCCTCCTAAGGTGAGAATGATGAGGCGGAAGTTCGTGGGAAAAGCTCCGGACGCGGCAGATCCACGCGGGCTCTGCATAACTCCATCTATGCAAAGCACCATTTGTGGTCCGCGAGAACCCAGTCCACACTATCTCCGCCCGGTCGCACCAATGCTAGTGTCACTGCCACCAGCACTGGCTATGACATCTTGCATCGGATTTGGTCCACAGGGCGTCCAACCAGAACAAAGTACAGTGTCTTCCTCCAACTCAATGGCCATGGAGAGGTCATTGGCGTGCCCCGCTGATGGTCAGCCACACCTCCTTGGCCAGGTGGATCTATCTCTCGCCTTTCTCCGTCTTTGCTGCCCGCCGGTCACGGGGATGGTAGAGGAGACGTCATGGTGGGAATTTTATTTCGTGTCTTTTTTTCATCTCGGGTTGGCGAAGGAGAGGAGAACGGTGGCGGTGGCGGCGACAGAGGCGGAGGACAAGCAGAGAGGAAACGAAGGCAAAGTGAATAATGTAATGGGCCAGTGCACCCGCCCAACCGCAACAAGCCTGAATAGTTCCGCGGAGCAGTGGCCCAACTGAAAAACGAAGATGCACAGGGGACGTACGATGGAAGCATGCGACGCCCAGCAACGACAGGGCGCTGTGGAGCCTCGTAGCTCACTGCGTTATACTGTTTTACAATAGGCACCAGATCGCCCGAATCCTATTAGAGTGCAAATCATACGACACGCAAATCCCCCAATCGTTCGCAAGTCTAGGTGGATCGTCGCCCCGTTATCTCCCCTCCACTGGTTTTTGGGAACGTTCTAGAAGGTTCCCACCAGTTTTCTGGTGTGGGTTATCGAGAGTTTTTTATGGTGTTTTGTTTTCAATTTCAATTTCATTATCTATTTAGTTTTCATTTATCTTTCTATTTTATTTTTTGTTATTTATTTATGTTTTGATACCAAAATTTCCTCGAACTTCTTTGAAAATCAAGAATGATTTTCAAATTTGTGACACTTTTTACAAATTCATTAACTTTTTAAAATTTGCAATATTTACTCAAATTTATGAACCTTTTTGAAATTCACCCAAAAATTCTGTGATTTTTTTCATATTCATGTTTTTTTCAAAAAATTGTGATCTTTTTCATTTTCTTGAACTTTTTCAAATTTATGAACTTATTTCAAATACTATGCAAAAATCATTCTTGTGAAGTTTTGCAGATTTGTGAACTTCTTCCCAAATTTATGAACTATTTTCAAGTCAACGGTCAATTACTGCACTTGTCAGTGGCAGGCCACTGGCTCATGCACACACCAACAAACCACGAGCGGATGAGCCAGTGTGCCACTGACTCCTTGAATTTAGACCGGCCCAAACTCGTAAATTTGTTTCCCATGTGTTTTTCTGCCAAAAAAAATCCGATGTTACCCTCCTATTTTGTGCCGTACATATAAATTCGAATTGCTGTCTTGTTTCCGGTAACAAAATTTCCACACAAATGTCCTAGCCTATAAACTTAAAATGTAAAAAATAAACATTTTTTAACACAGTACAAACGAGATGCTCATATATATCCATATACACTCACCTTATGAAGGTACGCGTGCACACTCTATTTATGAACACCGCATAGAGACTGAGCCGACACATCATTTTAAGATTGACGAGCCGTCACAGATGCGTTCGTAGTCGACATGAACGTCTCTTCCCACTGAACGCACATTGCTGAATGGCTGAAATAATGTAGAAAAACGCGGACACCAATGGCAAGTCAAGGAGTTGGACCCCGGTGGGCTGAGAATACCACTGTCCTCCTAAACATCCAACCACAGATTAGTTCGAAAAAAGACTATGGCGAAACATTCTCTCTCCCTCGCGGTTGGCCACCATGTGTGGTTAGGCCAGCCGGGAGATCTTCATTTCGTCCCTATAAACATTATGACGGATTAATAAAGTTTCGCGAGATTGTCTAAAAAAAGATTAGTTCGAAAGAGACACATACATTTTATTGTACGTGTAAACTCTTTGCTAAGTGTCCATGCCGCTTTCTTCTACAATCGGCGGTGCATGCAGTGTACGAAAAATGCGTGTGCGGGAACAGCGAAGCATGGGCGAAAGATGCGTGTACGTAGGTATCTGTTTCTTTAATCAGAAACGGAAGATGACAGGATCGATCCAAGGGCCGTCACTTACTAAAAGACTAAAGACTTTGAACGCGAAAGCAAAGCTCCTAAAGCTGCTTTGCAATAACATACACCGCATGCACCTCTGCAGCTGGTCTGGTCGAGCCGTTGGCAAATATAATCCTTACCAGCAGCACACAACAAAGCGGGGCAGAGCAAGTAGGAGTATGATTTTACCATTTTTATTGGTAGTAGGAGTATGATTTTACCTGCCCTGGTTGGCTGGTTTCATAACGAAAATATCTCAAAGAAGAGAACATTTGCTCACCCTAAAGCATCGCATGAATGTGGATGCTGCCTGCTGATGCATCCACTCTTTGCTAGTTTGGAGTATATTATTATTACCCAGTAGCAAATAAATGCTGCTATCTACGTAGTATAATTTATGACACAGTATGTTTAGAAGCGCAGGACCATTTCATTTCCCATTGTACTAGCTACAAGACTCAGGCATGCACCAGCGAGCTGCGTGCCCATCACACGCACGGACCGTCTCGCCGCCCGACGAAGTACCACGCGTCGATGACACCGCCGGCGAAAGCATTATGCCTCTGCTGAATCGAACGTACGCCGCCTAGCACGCACACACGCACGGAGCCTCCGCCTCCAACGAGAAACCCTGCAGCCATGCATGCACGCATGCATACACGTTCGAAGCAATCTAAGCCGCAGCACGCCACGCATGCAACTGGACGAGATCGAAATGATCGCCTGATGCCGGTTCACCGCAGCGGAAAGAATCTGAAAAAGAGCAGTAGGGTATGTACGCATCACGCATGCATGGGATATTGTCGTGGCGCCGCGCTCTAGCTCTCTTTAACGCGCAGATCAGGAGAGCGAGAGACCACCAACCCCAACGAACGTACGTGCGTGCATGCAGGGAGGGCAGCAGCAGCGCTGGCTGCATGCAGACGCAGACGCATGGCGGTCGAGAGCTCGGGGAGGAAACTGCTGGGAGCGCTTGCCAGGGACGCATGCAGGCGCAGGGGGTACGTGGAAGAAGCAATGGACGGGCCCGAGGAGGCGGGGCATACGTACGTGCGAGCGTGCATGCATGGTTCACCGTGGTGGTGGTGGTGGTCTCATCATATCGGCCAGATCCAGAGGAGGAGGCGGACGCTGCCGTGCCGGACCGTGCATGGGGTGCCGGTGGACGAAGGGAGCAGCATGGAGCAGAGATTGATTGCTCCTTGTGTGTCTCCTTTCTCCGGCTTTCTTGATCCGCGGGAACCATGAGAAGGTGGTGGAGGAGGGCGTTGATCTGTTCTGTGCCGAGAACTCCTATTTTGAAAGATCATTTTGCTATATTTCCGTGAGCTGGTCGCAGTGGCAAATAAAAGCGGCCATGGCATGGCCGGCCTCCTGCTGCGCCGTGTCTTTTGCTATGTCTTTCCAGCCACAGGCAGGACCCCCCACACACATGACACGGCCCGCGCGCGCTGTCTCTCTCTCTCTCTCAATCATGTCCTTGATCATAAACTCGGCATTTAAGCTTGTGTTCGGAAAGATATCGAGGATGAAAAGTTGGGGCAAGGAGAAAGCCAGCTTTTCAAGCGTCGTCATGGGCGCATGTTCCCTGCTGCTTTTATGGTCTTTTTCTAGGCTCACTGGCGGGGTAGAGGCTATCTTGGTTAACCTTGATTACTAGGATCGCTGCGTAATGCCTTTTATCATTTTTATTTATGTCTTATAAAAAATAATGTGCCTCTGCGGTTCTATAGCGAATTTTGAAGGAAGCATGTGATCCCTCGATGAAAAGTTGTGACAAGACAAACTCGCAGCAAGTGGCATCTGAGTCAAAAACAAAAAAGCAGACGAGGAAAGGAACCCCAATCGATCGATCAAGCCTATGTTAGGCAAGCTAAGCGAGACCCAACATAAATCAGAGTTTCAGTGGCGCACAGCGCAACAGCAGCCGGATGAAGTATCCGCCTTCCCAAAACAAGGCCACCAGGACCGAAACCTTCTCCAAAGCCGAATAGATCGACGGCTTTCTAATGCCCCGAGTGAACAAAGGGCGAGAGATCCAGTATTTACTAACAAAATATTCAAAAAATAAGATGGTGTGATCAGCATATAGGAGGCTAATGACACCCCCTGGAATAAAATTGGGAAGGAGGACGGAGATTATACCATGATTAGTAACCTCAACCAACATTTTGGAGAAGAATTTGCCACAAGGTTGAATAAAATAGGGGAAGGGGGTCTCCCTGACTTTAAGGCTTTTGCCACCCATAGAATAACGACCATTTTCATCATTTAGTCTAACACACAAGAAACTTTGAGCAAGTTGATCAATTTAATTAAAAAACCTCTAGATGTCAGCATCTCCACAAGGAAATCCCATCTAACCCTATCAAAAGGTAAGAATAAGAGCTCCCGCTCTAGTCCTGTAGCGGATATATTTGACTTTTTTTTCTTTCCATTCTACTGCTCCACACAAGTATTGCCAAATATTGCCCTGAAATATTTGCATTTGGTTATCGTTTTCCTACAACTATAATATTTTATCAGTAGATTAAGGTATTGATAGATGAAAGGTAGCCCGTGAAAATGGTTATGTCATTTGCATTGAGTAGGAGATGAGTAGTGCTTCAATCCCTAAAGGATACAATGGAACTTGCAACTCCGTGTTTGTAATGTTTCACTAGAAGGCTTCCAATAGTTCTCGTTTCATGGAGATCAACATTTTTTTACAGAAAAGGGCGACGATGTGCGCCTCTGCCCATTTCAATAGAATAGGAAAATAGAAAAGTAAGTACAAATAGTTATTTATAGAGATAATAAAGAAACTATTGTATTTATGTATCCATGAGAAAATAGTCAACCCATATATGGGTAGTGCCCGCTGTCAACAGGCAAACTACATCAAGGGTGGTAAGGGCGGTTCTTCAAAATTAGGCTTCATTGAAAACGTGATGGCTTCGCTTCTTCCACACATTCCAGAAAACAATTTTCTGGAATATTGCAAGTAGCACCAAATATATATCTTAAGGGCATTTGCCATATGAAAGACTCAAAAAAAACATTGCACGAGGTTTCATGACAAAGGTTTTGGCCTGACCACATTCATTGATTGTTAAGGTGTTGTGTTGCTACCTGATGGTGCAATGCCCTGCTATTTCTTTTATTTTCTTTCTCTCTTGGTCTTCCGACTCTCTTCTATGCTTGTATTTTTTTGTCGACTTGATCCCCTTTACCGGCAACCAGCTTCAAAAGCAATTTTAAGACCCACGACCTCTTAAAAGTAAGAGACATGTTTTTGGAAGGCTTAACTAAGAGGAATATTTTATCACACATCTCCCTTGATCCAGGATAAACACCATCACATAAAAAGCCTACATCTCTACACATACAAAGTTTAGAATATGATATTTTTTATGGAAACAGAGAATGTTTTAAACTAATTTAATATTACCTTTCAGTATGTCAACAATTCACTAAATACTTCCATATGTAACGTAAATAGAGTGGACACAGTTAAATTAAGTTTGAGCTCATGTGAGCTCGGGTGAACAGTAAAATAAAAAAGATAAAGCAAAACTTAAAACATTCTGAATTTTTCTGCAGAAAACATTGACAAATAACACTTTCAGGCTCATGCGTGCGAGCACGAGCTTATATTCAGATTTTTTTTATTTAACTGTTCACTCGAGCTCATATGAGCTCGAGCTTAGAAAAGCACTTTCGGAAATTTCTCCCTAGCACACAAACAAGTTTTGCAAGAGCTATTACTCATATTGAAACACCCGAAGTAACAAAATCAAACCAGCAATGTAATACACCACACAGTTTTATGTAAGTTTTTCTTGTATATTTTGGTATAATAGAAAAGATAAAAGAAAGAAGTCGCAATAGTTCCAGTTTTCCAGTGCTTTATAAGCTCATGAGTACACGTCATACACAGCAGGCAGAATTGAGGGCAATAACTTGCTGTAGAAAAAAATTCAAATAGGAAAAACTTTGATTAAGATTAAAAAAATTGCTTGTTCAGATCATGATGAGCATGTTCAGTAAAAAAATCACAAATTGATGACTTGATTTACAACTAATGTAGCAAAAAAGAGATAACATTAATTAAAATCTTTATGATTTTCCTTACTTACCGTTGGAGTCTATGTTGAAGTCTATGTCAATATTATTTACTTATTTACTCATTTATACATTTTTAAAATGCCTATATTAGCCATATATCATCATTTATACAACACAACCGTTTGGCTAGTACAATATCGGACTTTGGAGGCGGTTTTGGTACATGGGCTGGTGGTGGTTCCCCTTTTCGCCTCAAAGCATGTGCCGCTAATACTCGGCCCAACAGAGCCGGTTTTCAGAACAACTTGTGGCGATACCCCACCGCAACAATTTACATGGAGAAACCGCCTCCAATGAAAGGATGCCCAAAGATGCCTGCACATTTGGAACCGTCTCCTATACACTATCATTACATGTGGTTTCTAAAACAGAATTGTCTGTTAGCCTTTTTCCCATTTCAACAACATTCTAAATACTCATTCACAACATTTTATAATAAGCAAGCATCTACATGACACATAAGCTGAGTGTAATACACTGTGGCATACACATGTAAAATGTATTTATACTTGTCTTACAGGATACATGTCACGATCTAGGGAGTACAAGACCAAATGGCACACTATGATTTATGTATAAGTCGAGGGCCGACACACGGAGTATACCTACGCCGTATACTTACTATCCGACACTCGGCTAACCCTCACACCATGCGCGTCCTACTAGGCTCTTGGCTAATATGATGGTCACATGGTAACGTAGGGTTGGCCCCTAGCTGAAATGGAAGCCAAGGGTGACACTCGACTTATATGTATGCCATGCAGGTACTGCACAACACTCAGGTTATAAGTGGGCACGTGACACCTTCTCGTTGGCCATAGTTACCCGGGCGGCGACACTTGGCTTACTCCTTGACCATGTTGCACCGCCGTTTCCATCGACCGGCTATTAGGAACCTTTATGGTGCCGAGAGGTGATGATGTATACTCGACAAGCTCTTTGCCGAGTCCCCGACAAAAGGATCGTCTTATGCCGCTTTCTCGAGATGGGGTGTAACACTCAGCAAACTCTTTGCCGAGGTGCATCGACCTTCGCCGAGTTTTTGTGATACTCGGCTTCTTTTGTTTTTCATGTAGTGTTCAGTGCGTATATTACACATGGGTTCGTTCTGTTTGCTTACAACCGCTTCCGGGACCTGCATGCTTATAATGCCCTTTTTTACTAGTATTTGGATGTAATAGCGTCTGTCAAAGTAGACGACTCATTGACTTAAAAGTGTCGTAAGATATATTGTTTTTTCTGAAAAGGAGGATCACCTGTAACATCTAAATCAACTGATGCATGCAACCCAAGATTCTACTGTTTCTTCTTTTGCAGAAGAAACTTTCAATCTATTCATAGTCTATCATGGTAGTAAAGAGAGCACCAGAAATAATAAACATTATAAGTAGGTTCGTGGACCACCTAGCGACGACTAAAAGCATCAGAGCAAGTCGAAGGCCGTTAGCGTCATCGCCCCTTCCTCATCAAAGTCGGGCAAACTGTGTTGTAAGAGACAGTCTAGAAGCGTAGATCAGAAGGATCCCACATGACTAGCACACGAGAACAGTAATTGTCGCCGATGAAAACAAGCGTAGATCAGAAGGATCAAACATGTAACACACAAACGAAGACTGGATCCAAACATATCCATCAAAGACCAATACCGACAGCCAACGATGGCATCTCGAGTGCTTGTTCTAACTCTTATAATTCTTTCAACATTGAAATCACCGAGGCCTAACAAAAAATATCAGCGAAAATCATTTGCGCAGGCAAGGATATGAATTTCCATCCAATGCTGGGCAGATCAAGTTGCCAAGAAAGAGTAGATATGGCATGGTAGGCATCGTTGGTTGGGTAGGTGAAGTTAGCAATTCTTGCGGGCATAGGTCCACCATAACTCCCCCAATTTAAAGCCCCTCCTCCTCCCCCCTCTTCCCCGCAGCCAGAGTCACACGCCTCCTTCAGACAGCTGATCTCCCTCGGAACCAGCCGTGGCTCATGGGGGGCCGCTCCCTCCCCCCATTCCCTCCCAGCCCTTCTCCTTTGGGAGCTACCGCCCCATATATACCCTCTCCACCCCCTGCCCCCGTCCAGTACTCCATCCACACCCACGCCCACGCCCCAAAAGGCGAGAAGAAAGTAAGGGAAAAAGGCAGGATGATGAGAGAGAGATTGGGAGGGAGGCAGGTAGTATAGGACCAGGAAGATGAGAGAAAGGTGGCTAGAGAGGGAGCCTTTTCGTTTTGAGGGGAATGTTGTCTGGCTCGGGGCTCTCTTTCTTTCTCTCTCTCTGTCCTCCTCCCCTCGATCCCTCCTTGATCGGATCGAGAGGAAGGTCGAAGATCCGATGAGGGGGGAGCAGAGAGTAGACGTGCGTAGATCTCGGACCAGGCTTCATTCCCCCCAAAGACAAGGGCTCCCGGCCACGATCGATCCATCGATCCATCTCCGCCCGTGTCGGGATCCAGGTTGGTTAATCGCCTCTCCCGAATCCGAGACGGGCGAGCCGATTGGTTTCCGTTCAGGTGCAGGTCATCTTCCTCCTCTCTCTCGAACTGTTCGTCTTTTTTTTTCTCTGTGCGTTGTTTGGGTGATGGATGGATGGATCTCTTTTTTGGTGGCATGCGTATAAACTGCATGAGATGCAGATTGGTGTAATGATGAGGGGCCGTGACTGCATGCTTGTGCATGCAGTCGCACACACATCGCAGCTTCTTCTCATTGGGGATCTCTCCTCTCTTTCCCTCTGCAATTATTAGCCTCTGATTGGGGAAAAGTTGCCATCATTATTTCTTTCCTCGCCCTTTTCCTTGGTTTCGATGCATGTCTGTCTGAACTTCTAACGCTTTCCATGTTTTAATTAAGCTTGATAACATTTTTGTAGTATCTGTATGTTCGTTGATCTGGTGGTCAAGTTTACATGTTTAATTCATCGTTTATGAGAGGAATAAGCCGAGCATATATACATGTATTTTGGGCTCTGTTAAGTGCTCCTTGGTCCATGATTTTCTTATAGCTGAAAACCATGAGACCCCATCACTGCAACATGTTTACTGCTATGTCGAGTAGATCTAGAACAGGCACCGATTAGAAGAGACTCGCTACCTTTTGTTATTATTTTTGCAAAGGAATATAGTATTGGCGTTGATTAGAATCGAATTCCAGAAATGGTAAATTACTATAATTTCACTTGTTGATTGATTTTCCTGGTTCAAGTCCAGGAAAAAATATATTTAAAACTGGTTCGATTGCACTAAACAAGAATTAAACAAAATCATGGTAGCACGCACAAATTAATCAATCATGGCAATGTTTAGTTTGAGCACTGCTTGGGACGCATCACGAGTTAATATAATTCCAGCAAAAGCAGTTCATGAGATCTTACCTCACTCAGTTATACAAGATGGATGTCCTTGATGTTCCCGGCAAAAAAAAGTTGCTTCATGAGCTGCCAGCTAGGCTGATACTGATGACGATTCAGAACTGGCCCAGTTATTCATCCACTTGAACATGAAATGCAGTGCTACTCCAGAAAGGTACTGCTCCATCGACTGATTTTTTTTCGGAAACCTGTATTGATTGGAGCATATGCATGTCAGACCGACTCACCCAGAAGTGTACTCCTACTGCGTGGAATAGTTAAAAGTATTCAAGTGTTTTGTTTCGGCACACCCAACGCATGCATTGATGTTGGTGCAGCCTTGTTGTTAGCTCTGAGTTTGTTTGCTGTTCAAGCCTTGAACTCTAGTAGCTCGAAGGCTGTGAAGTATACTGTGCGCCATATTAGTTTTTGCGTCGAGATGCTCATACCTTGATCAGCTGGTGCATATGTGCTGCAAGTGATGCTGTTTCCAATGCCCCCAAACTCCTAAAGATTCCCTTGTTATGTACTAGCACTAGCACATTTTACTGTATTTATTAGTTACATACCCCTTAATCACTTCTCTTCCTTAGTCAATTATCTTGAAAGTAATTAAGGAATAAAAGTTTCATGGTTTAGGCTCTAATATCTTCCCGTTTTGTCTGTAGCAATCTAGGGAGGTCAAACCAATGGGTAGTGTGCGTCTGATCCATGATGTTTGGCAGAAAAAGAATGGCACCCCTGTCGGTTTTACATACACAATCTGGACCTAAGAGTGATGTTTAGGCTGCACCCACCGTTGCAAGTTATATATAGGGAAAAGTATCATCATCAATAATCAAAACAAAATAAGATAAAAAATATATCTCACGATTTATTTCATGATATTTATTTGGTATTATAGATGTTGATATTTTCTCTCTACATAGTTGGTCAAATTTTGGAAGACTTGACTTCTCACAAATATCTATATGCACTACAATTTGAAACAGAGAGGATACATGTACTTATTATCCTTATACATATTCAATAAAATTTATGTATGTGTGCTGTTATACATATACACATAGTATTATGTTTCTTCCATTCTAAATTTATTCAATTTATAGTTTTATTATAAGTCAAACTTCTCTATGTTTTAACCAAATTTAGAGGACATATAGTAATATTTCAACATCACTATAGATGATGCAAAAATATATTTTGTGATAAACCTAATAAAACTAATTTGGTATGTAAAACTTGATATATTTTTCTGTTGACTTGGACAAAATTTTAAAAGTTTAATAAATTAGCCACGTTGTTGAGTATATAGATTTGAAATTATGTATCCCCCCTGGAAAAGAACAATGAAAGAATGTAGGAGATCTTGTAAAAAAAGAATGTAGGAGAGATCTTTGAATCTTTTTTGAAAGTCCTGCATGATACTTCTGATCGAGCTTTTGCCATGAGGGGGAGGGCTGCACACAGTGAAATTCATGGGATTATGTGGGACACATTGGCAGCCCAGTAACCCATGTGCGTATGTTTATGATTCTTTTTACTTCTGATCTCGTTAGGGGGGGACAACTAAGTTAACTAGATATAATACGTTGTATGTTATTGCGGGAATGTTTTGAAATATATTTCATGTAGATTTGTTTGTATAGAGCATGAATATTTGGAGTAATAATGTGAGCTAAAACTGAAAATAAAAATGATTTATTGCGATTAATTACTGTATAGTTGTCAAATACTATTTATTAGATATAAATAGAATGTAAATTATCTGAAAATGACCTTCTCAGCTCGAGCTCATATGGGCTCAGGTGAACAGTAAAATTTGAGGGGGAGGGGGTTGAAAACATTCAATTGTGGATCAAAGGTTTTCAATGCTTGCAAAGTTTCATCCTGACATGACATTCTGGAAGTCATGCCAAAAAAGAGAGCACTCCAAAATGTTTTTGAAATATCTTTTCTGAACCATCAATTTTGTTTATTTTGCCTTGACTTCTACAAATGTCATTTATGATGAAACATTTTTTTTTGGGGATTTATGATGAATCCTTGCAATCATTGAAGAATTCATTACCATTTTTTTTAGATTTTACTGTTCATCCGAGCTCGAGCTCAGTTAATCCGCGTCCGTAAATTCTCATGCATGTTGAAGTAGCTTTTATCTATGCATGATTGCATTGTGATGTGTTTATTTTTTAGGGTGTGATGTGTTGGTTTATACATATTGCATGATAAGGTGACATGTTAAGAGAAATAGGGTAGTGGAGGCTACTAATTTAGATACAGAAGGTTCCCTCAAAAAAATAATTAGCGGGGGTGTGGATTCCCCCAATGGAGGCAAGATGTTTACAACAAGTGCAAGTGCCGGATTTTCATGTAGACTTGTGTTTTCTGAGATGGATCACATGTTCAGAAATCGGTACAACTATCCGACCGTGTATTTGTTTATTTATTTATTTTGAGTTGTCCAAACGTGTAATTAGAAGTGGCCTTTAAGTGCAACGAGTCGGAACGAAATAGCAGGAGCAAACGTACGCGAAGCGGTCATGTCGATTCATGTGGTGGTGACAAGCTGGGAAATTATTTCGTTTCCAGAGGAGGACCCAGTCACCAGTCAAATCTGCTTGCTCTCTACGAGGGCATGCATTGACCGGTCAAATCGACATGCAGACTAGGGCACACCTGTCACGTACCGACGTACGTACCCGTGCAGGGCCGTATCCACCAGAGACTGGACAGTTCGAAATTTCTTTTTCTCGCTCTTCTACCCTGAAGAGAGGAAACGTACGTACAGGCAGAGGCAGGCGTAGGCTTCGACGTGCCGCAGTACGCACCGTACGGCGTACGTGCACGA
Source organism: Triticum aestivum (assembly GCF_018294505.1). Taxonomy (NCBI): domain Eukaryota; kingdom Viridiplantae; phylum Streptophyta; class Magnoliopsida; order Poales; family Poaceae; genus Triticum; species Triticum aestivum. Next base: position 565,067,053 of record NC_057812.1, on the reverse strand, counting down.
GCGGGCAACAAGAGTTACAAGACCTGTGCCTGCCTCCTGGCTACGTACGTACACTCGTAGATACGTCAGCTGCCGTGGTCTACGCACGTACGGAGCTCCTTTACTTCCTTCTTCGCACGCTTCGCCCGAACTGGCCGGGCAGGCACGTACGTACGTGCGTGCGTGCGTGCATGACGCGGCTAGCGGCGGCCCATGAGGCCATGGCCGATGCTGGTTGGCTAGCTAGGCCGTAGGATGTCGGGCGAATCTAGCTACGTAGTACACGGGCTCGGCCACCGATGGAGCAGCGCCATTGATGTGTTGACGCGAGCGTTCATGCAGGCCATGCAGGGCGCGCCAGGAAGGAGAAAGCCAAGGCAGCTTCCATATCCATGCATCGCCGTGCTGCGGGATCTGGGCCTTTTCATCTCATCCAACAGTGAGCAGTGTGTCTGCTAGCTAGTACTGCGTCTGCCGGCCTGCTTTTCTTTTCCTGCGCCAGGCTGGCTGGCTGGCTATTTTCTTTTTTTTAGGGGAGGCTGGGATCTATTGGGAATAAAATGGATGAAGGAAGGAATGGGGCCGAAAAATAACAATTTGCCAGCGCTCTGTTTTTTAAAAGAAAAGTCCTCCTCGTCAATTCCCGTTGAAGAAACAACCACTTTTGTAACACAATTCAATAGAAACACAAATAGAGCTCGGGCTCCATGGAGCCCGCTTTTTGAGAAATTCAAAAATCAGCATTTTAAGTTTCAGAAAATTCTGAAAAAATCAAACATGTGCATAGGTATGTGTGCTATATGTCTATAAATTTCCATGACGAAATACAATTTGACATGAGCTACACACGCAAAAAAGCCATGATTTTCTAACACGTTTACTATTCATTATAAAAATTCATGATTTTTTATTTTGTGTATACCACATAAAAACGTATTTCATCATGAAAATTTACAGAGATGAAGTATACATCACAATGTACATGTGTACGGTTTTTTCACAATTTTCTGAAATTTCAAATTTCAAATTTTGGCTATTGATTTTTTTAAAGTCAATCTACATGGAACTCGGGATCCAAAAAGCTTTGAAAAGGGCACCTTGCAAAACTACAATCAGGGCTCATTTGGTCGCTGGGAGGGAAAATCAGGGTAGCAACCCCCCAGGAGAGATTTTCCCTATGCTCATGGCATCCCCTCTCATAATAGGCAAATATCCCTGGTACCATTTGGTCAACATGGGAAAGGGAGGGAACGAGCGACACGTGCTCACGGGAGGAAGACGAAGGAGGCAAGGGGGGACTCTTGAGGCGAAGGAAGTTGCGTTCGCACGAGATGGGGTTTCCTCCCCGATGCGTGGAGTCATGGATTCTTCCCTCGTGGAAATTTCATGGATTGGGCCAGGATATCCCCGTCTGGTGGACGTCCAAACTGACGACCCGACAATCCGAGGTCCGATGGACCAGCGGTTTCTCCCCCCAGGGATAAGGCCGGGATACCGGGGGGAATCGTTGGAACCAAACGAGCCCTCAAGAGCTTATGGCCGGGTCCTCCTCTCCCCTTCTGAGAGAGCCCAAATGTGTGAAGATGAGATATCTAAACTATAACTAAATTGACGGCAAGATTTGCTCTCAAACTCCATGCAGATTGTCGAGTAGCCTAGCTTATGGTTGTGAAGAAAGATTGGAATGGAAAACTTATCCTTCAATTATTTGCCTCAATGCAATATGATTACGATTTATTTAAATCCTTCACATGGATGTCAATTGGAAAGATGTACTCCAATATCTATAAGTTTGCAAGAGTGCTTGAACTGTAAGCCAACAAAAGTGCAGACTATGAAACAATTCATTGCTCAGGCGTGGCGTCTTCTTCAGGCGGCGCGGTCTCGATCAGATTCATATGTCATCTGGGGCATGCCTCAGGATTGTACGACCTGGATGGATCCAATCCTCCTGCCATGGTGGTCCTGTGGTGTCGAAGGTGGTCATGGTGGTGCAGCTAGGCTCTTTTTCTGAAGAGACGAAGACTGTCGGCGAAAGCCAGACTTGGATAATCGTTGGAGGCAAGGTGGCAGCGCCTGCGGGTGTCGTTACCTTGTTGAAGGTGTCGACATGTAGCCTTCGACTTCCCTCCCAGAATACTTCAGAGGAAACCCAAGGTCCAGGTCTTCCTGAATCGGATGATGGCGGCACTTGGGATCGTGTTCCCCATTTGGGGCATCACTTGAAGTTGGCCTTGGCTGCCGAGACTAGTGGTTGGTAGCGGTTCGATGGTTTGTGTGCCGATGAGTAGCAATGATCAGTTGTCGCATTGTAGCCTTGCGAACATGGTGCGAGGTGGCAGTGTCGGGATGCTGATCGGTGGTGCAGATGATGAGTCATATTCGACGATATCGACGGCTTGTTGCAGCCATGGCGGTGCAGTGTAGCACTACTAGAAAACAGGGCTTTGGTTGGGGCCTGGACAGCCCATTAGTCCCGGCTCAGTCACGAACCGGGGCCCATGGGGGGCATACGTCCCGGTTCGTGCGCCCAGGGGGCTGGCTGGGCCTCGGGAGGCATTTGTCCTGGTTCTAGGCACGAACAGGGACCAATGGCCATCGCTCCTGGCCCGCAACCATTGGTCACGGTTCGTGTCTAGAACCGGGACAGAAGGGGGCCTTTAGTCCCGGTTCCAGCCACGAACCGGGACCAATGAGGTGGCTATATATACCCCTCGCCCGCGAGCAGAGCACTCCACTGCTCTGTTTTTCTGGCCGGCGAGGGGAGAGCTTTGTGGTGCTCTAGCTAACCTCCTATGCACATGAGGTGTTCGATGAAATGCCCAAGCCACACTAGTTAAGCTTTCTCCTCTCGAAGCTCGACCTCCAATCTCTATTTTCCTCGAGATTTGCATAGGTTTAGCGGTCCGTCATGTCCCGTCCTTGTCTTCACCGCCGTCGATCGCCCACGCCGATCTCGTCGACGGCACCATCGTGGTGAGCCTCTTGTTCTTATCTTCTTTCTGAAAGAAAAAATATTCTTACTTTATAACTATATAGTGCGATGGTTTTGGTATCCGCCCCCGTCAGCCCTCGTCCTGGCTGAGATTCGGATGTGGTATATATTATCTTTTATAACTATTTGGTTCATTTGTTGTTTATGATAATTATGCCGACCAACGTGACATAGATTTTATTTGTCTAGGAGGTATGTGAACTGGAAATTCCAACCGACCCTATTATCGAGTGGTTAAATTTAGTTGAAGAAGAAAACAATTACTTGAAGAAAAAAATAAAAAAGTTGAGGAGGAGAAGATGATATTGGAGTTGCATGTTGTGCATGTCGTCGATGATCACAAGATCAAGATGGATGCAATGCGGTTGAAGATTAGAAAGATTAGAAAATATGCCATTCATACCGAGGCTTGGTATCATTATGCCGTTGGATCAATTGTTACCTTGGTTGTGATTATGATCGCATTTGTTGTTGCATCGAGAGGTTTTACATAGTTTCAATTATGGTTTAATTAGATGCTCTGGAGAGCTATATGTTGTTCAATGAGAACTATGTATGTACTTTGGTTTTAATGTGATGATGAACTTCTATTAATTTGGTCACTTATCTATCCATGTTAATCTGAATGGTTTTTGACACACATAATTATATATAATGCACGCAGATGAACCGACAATGGATGTGCGGTGACAGATACACCTCGGAGTACATTAAGGGCCTGCATAATTTTCTCGAAGTGGCTAAGGCAAACAAGCAAAATGTTTTTATGTGTTGTCCATGCCCTATATGTGGGAATACGAAGTCTTACTCTGACCGGAAAACCCTTCACACCCACCTGCTTTATAAGGGTTTCATGCCACACTATAATGTTTGGACCAAGCACGGAGAATTAGGGGTTATGATGGAAGACATCGAAGAAGAAGAGGACGATGACAACTATGTGCCCCCTAAATATGGTGATGCTGCAACGGGGAAAGCTATTGAAGATCAAGAGGAACCAGACGATATGCCCGATGATGATGATCTCCGCCGGGTCATCGTTGATGCAAGGACACAGTGCGAAAGTCAAAAGGATAAGCTGAAGTTAGATCGCATGTTAGAGGATCACAAAAAGGGGTTGTACCCCAATTGCGAAGATGGCAACACAAAGCTCGATACCGTACTGGAATTGCTGCAGTGGAAGGCAGAGAATGCTGTGCCTGACAAAGGATTTGAGATGCTACTGAAAATATTGAAGAAGCTTCCAAAGGATAATGAATTGCCCGACAGTACGTACGCAACAAAGAAGGTCGTATGCCCTCTAGGATTGGAGGTGCTGAAGATACATGCATGCGCTAATGACTGCATCCTCTACCGTGGTGCGTACGAGGATTTGAACGCATGCCCGGTATGCGGTGCATTGCGGTATAATATCAGACGAGATGACCCTGGTGATGTTGACGACAAGCCCTCCAGGAAGAGGGTTCCTGCGAAGGTGATGTGGTATGCTCCTATAATACCACGGTTGAAACGTCTATTCCGAAATGAAGAGCATGCCAAGTTGATGCGATGGCACAGAGAGGACCGTAAGAAAGAGGAGAAGTTGAGAGCACCCGCTGACGGGTCGTAGTGGAGAAAAATCGAGAGAAAGTACCAGACCGAGTTTGCAGGTGACCCAAGGAATGTATGGTTTGGTTTAAGCGCGGATGGCATTAATCCTTTCGGGGAGCAGAGCAGCAATCACAGCACCTGGCCCGTGACTCTATGTATGTATAACCTTCCTCCTTGGATGTGCATGAAGCGGAAGTTCATTATGATGCTAGTTCTCATCCTAGGCCCTAAGCAACTCAGCAACGACATTGATGTGTACCTAAGGCCATTAGTTGAAGAACTTTTACAGCTGCGGAATGGAAACGGTGTACGTGTGTGGAATGAGCACAAACAGGAGGAACTTAACCTGCACGCGTTGCTGTTTGTAACCATCAACGATTGGCCCGCTCTCAGTAACCTTTCAGGACAGACAAACAAGGGCTACCACGCATGCACACACTGTTTAGCTGACACCGAAAGTATATACCTGAAAAAAATGCAGGAAGAATGTGTACCTGGGCCATCGTCGATTTCTTCCGACCAACCATCAATGTCGAAAGAAAGGCAAGCATTTCAAAGGCGAGGCAGATCACCGGAAGAAGCCCGCCATGCGTACCGGTGATCACCACTACTGGAATCAGCTTCTTTGCCATCTGCCATGGCAGACGGCAAAGGCATAGATCCCGGACGGCAAACATGTTTGCCGTCTGCCAGCGGACGGCAAACTGTCCGGCTGAACACGTGCCAGCAAAGGCCTTCTTTGTCGTCCGCTTCTTGGAAACGGACGGCAAAGGATTGTGCCATCCGCCATCTGAGGCCAGAAGATGGCATAGACAACGGACGGTAGTGCGGTCACGTGACAGCCGTTAGGGGGGTTAACGGCGCTCTTTGCCGTCTGCCAGCAGACGGCAAAGAGTCAAAGCTCTTTACCATCCGCTGGCAGATGGCAAAGAGCTCAGCTAGGTAGCACTGGGAAGCTGTCACATGGCCAGCTATGCCGCCCGCCAGCGGACGGCAAAGTGATTTGAATCTTTGTCGTCTGCTGGCAGACAGCAAAGTGACCAAATAGGCAGCCAATGTTCCCAGATTTTATAGGTAGCTTCCACGTGTCCTCTTTGCCGTCCGCTAGCAGACGGGAAAGAGGCTACATATCCCCTGTTTTTATTCGAATCCATTTAATTTCACAGGAATTCACACACAGATATACATATTTTTTTCACATGCACAACAGACATATGATGTATCCAACACATAGCTCCATCCATGATCAACATACATACATAATAAGAAACAGAGTTCAATCCATACATATTACAGTAACATCACAATGTTCATCCAACACCTTGTTCCATGCATCCATATAACAAGTTCCACATTTTTCATCGATACAAACGAAAAAAAGAAAAGGGAAACAAGCACTCCATCCATGCAAGCTTCCATATAGTGAATTAAATCTGCAAAATGGGAAACAAGAAAGTTAGAAGAAGAAGACTAGAATCAGAAGAAGAAGAAGAAAATGAATAAGAAGAAGAAGAAGAAGAAGAAGAAGTAAGCATACTTAGGTAAAATGGAGCTAACCTAGCTAATTACGCCATTTTTGAGTGAACTAAGCATATTATGCCATTTTTGATATAACTTAGAGCTAACTTCATTTTGGAGAAGAAGAAGAAGAAAACTAGAAGCTTCTTCTTCTTCTTCTTCTTCTTCTTCTTCTTCTTCTTCTTTTCTTCCTATTCCTTCTTTCCTTCCTCTTCCTTGATTTTCTTCATCTTATTATGTCATTTGTGGACTAAATAGGCTAAATTATGTCATAAATGGACTAAATAGGCTAAATAAGAAGAAAAATGCCATTTTTGAGCTTACCTAGCTAATTATGCCATTTTTGACCTAACTAAGCATATTATGCCATTTTTGATATAACTTAGAGCTAACTTCATTTTGGAGAAGAAGAAGAAGTTGATCTTCTTCTTCTTTTCTTCCTATTCCTTCTTTCCTTCCTCTTCCTTGATTTTCTTCATCTTATTATGTTATTTGTGGACTAAATAGGCTAAATTATGTCAAAAATGGACTAAACAAGCTCAATAAGAAGAAAAGTACCATTATCACAGAGTTGTAGGAATGGTCGGGGCTGCGCCAGTGCCAGACGGAGGTGAAGGACCGGTCGGGGTTCCGGCATTGGCAGAAGCAGTGGTCGATGCTTGTCGGGAGCCATGCTGCACCAAAGATCATTTCCAATAATGTCTTTTTAGCAAGTTCGCAAATTGAGATGTGAATAGTAGTAAGCAACGACCATTCAAATCAAACTCACTGTGGTCGCCGGAGCAATCTGGGGCATCGGCGGAGGGGCCTGACCGTTTTTCTCGCACATGGTCTGGACATTTGGTTCTCATGAGTCAGTCATATTAGATAGTAATGCGAACATTACGTGCATGATTGGGCTAATATGCACGAGAAACGTACCATGATGAGCTCGTATAGGGCACGGTTAGCGCTATCGTTCCGGTTCCTCTCCTCCTCCAATAGCTTAGCCGTCCTCTCCTCCATCTCCCTCTCCCTCTTCACCGCCTCCCTTTTTGCCTCCTCCAAAAGCGCCTGCGTCTTCAATCTCTCTTTCTGAACAATAGCCTGCAACACACCACTCCTCATTAGCATTGTAATCATCGACGGACGCACACACAATGTAATGGGGGAAAGGTAAGAGAGACCGTATAACTAACCACCATGGCGAGCTCCGCGGGCCGTGCACGAGGCGTTATCTCAGGATCACAGCTACTCAGGCACTTCTTGATCTGCGGGAGAGTCTTAGGACAACATATCAGTCCATCACCAATGGCTTGAGAGCCATGGGACCTCCCGCCACCAGATATCATCACCAGCACTATATCAAAAGGATCCTGGCTCAGGTTAAAGTCCTCCCCTTTCCTCGCCTTCCCCTCGTCTCTGTACTTCACAAGCTTGTGGTGGGAGGACTTGTTGGTGAAGCTCTCTGGATGATCTAGGTCAAACTCCGTGAATGGCTTGGCCTTCTTGTACGGGGCCATATGGGCCATGCCATAGAGGTCGAACAGACTTGGCACAGGCTTCTTGTGGTGGTGCGCCTGAGAGAGAGGAACAAAATATTAGTTAAGGGCTCAAGCTAGCATGAAGAATGATATTGCTATGTAAATAGGTCATTTGGGAGCTAAGAAAGGTTATTATGTCATTTTCAAGGAAAATAAGCTAAGTTTAGGTCATTTTCGAGGTAACCAAGATTATTATGCCATTTTGACCAAAGTATGCTAATTATCTCATTATTGAGCTATCCAAGGTTATTATGTCATTTTAGAGCTAATTATGTCATGAATGAACTAGCTAAGATTAGTTTAGGTCGTTACTAAGCTATCGAAGGTAGTTATGCCATTTTTTAGTAACCTTAGCATATTAAGTCATTTTACAGAGCTATCTAAGGTTATTATGTCATTTTATAGCTAATTATGTCATGAATGAACTAGCTAAGATTAGTTTAGGTCATTATTGAGCTATCGAAGGTAGTTATGCCATTTTTTAACTAACTAAAGCATATAAAGTCATTTATAGAGCTATCTAAGGTAGTTATGCCATTTTTTTAACTAACTAAGCATATTAAGTCATTTTGGAAGGCATAAATGCTAGCATGAAGAATGAAATTGCATGAATCATGTAGCAAACCACATACCCAGTTATCCCCGTACTCAAATAGGTTGGAGCTCCCTTGATGGTGTGGCACACCTTCCATTTGGTCGCGCTTATCCTTGGCCCTCTGGTGTTCGACTAGCCATTCAGGAGAGCACCACGCATACACCAACGCCTCCCAACAGTCCATCTTATCCACACACCATCTCGGGGGCACCTGAGTTAGTCAAGAGAAATTTCAGCGCTACGCCTACGAATCAAATCAAGAAAACTAAGTTCAAGGTCTTAAGAATAGGTAATTACCTGCATGTACTTCTCCTTACTCAGAAACTTGCCGCGACACTTCGTCTTGGCCCTCCTAATACCCTTCGAGGCGTAGTAGTCTCGAACAACCTGCACCCGAGCCTCGTGCTGTAAGTTCTGAAGTAGGCGCTTGCACTCGGTTTCGACAACCATAGACGCGGCCTCCTGCTCTCCCTCTGAAACCCTGTAGAAGGCTTGCAATCAAACAAGACAACACTGATTAGTACAATCACTAGGTAATCACTAGGTAGTGTTGACTTTTAATTCTGTAAAGGAGATATTACCCAAAACCGATGGAACACCATGTCGGCCACCGTCTCGCACAAGACACCGCCGACCATCTCCCCCGGTGGGACCGGGGAAACCGAGTACAACTCCCAGCTCAGTGCTAGCTATGGAACCTGACACTCACCGGGCAATGTGACCCACCCAGGGAAGTGCTGCCGGCAAATCACACCAAGGACCTGGTTGGGCCTGCGGACACCACGGGGGTGTACCCAGCCCCTGCAGTATGACAAGGCCAACGCATTAGATATTAATTCGAAGGAACATGAAGGCAAAAGGTTAAAAAATATTAAATGGACTTACTTCAACCCTTTAGGCGCAATCAACCACCTTTGGTTGGGGGTCGCCGGCACGGGCGGGAGCTTTGTACAACCATGCTTGAGACCTTCTTGCCCTTCTCAACCAGCTCGTCATCGCTGTAGCTATCATCAGAAAAGGTGTCCTCGCTACCATCAGTAGGGCCACTAGCCTCCGGAGTCTCGTGGGAAGAAGCCTCTAGGATCGGAGTCTTCTGGGACGAAGACCCCGTGTCCGGAGTCTTCTAGGACGAAGACTCTGGGACCGGACTCACGTGGGGCGAAGGATCGGCGACCCGAGTCAGGTGGCGCAAAGGATCAGCGACTCGAGTCTGCTGGGGGCGAAGGATCGGCGACCGAAGGCTCATGGACCGGAGTCCGAGACGGGTCCATGTCAGATGGAGCAGTCATGTGGTCGGGGAATCAATGATAACCCACAAGTATAGGGGATCGCAACAGTTTTCGAGGGTAGAGTATTCAACCCAAATTTATTGATTCGACACAAGGGGAGCCAAAGAATATTCTCAAGTATTAGCAGCTGAGTTGTCAATTCAACCACACCTGGAAACTTAATATCTATAGCAAGGTATTTAGTAGCAAAGTAATATGTTAGTAGTGGTAAGAATAGTAAAAGGTAACGGTAGAAAAAGTAATATTATTTGGTGTTTTATAGTGATGACAACAATAGCAACAGAAAAGTAAATAAGCGAAGAACAATATATGGAAAGCTCCTAGGCAATGGATCGGTGATAGAGAATTATGCAAGATGCGGTTCATGATGTAACAATCATAACATAGGGTGAGACAGAACTAGCTCCAATTCATCAATGTAATGTAGGCATGTATTCCGAATATAGTCATACGTGCTTATGGAAAAGAACTTGCATGACATATTTTGTCCTACCCTCCTGTGGCAGCGGGGTCCTATTGGAAACTAAGGAATATTAAGGCCTCCTTTTAATAGAGTACATGACCAAAGCATTAACATATAGTGAATACATGAACTCCTCAAACTATGGTCATCATCGGGAGTGGTCCCGATTATTGTCACTTCGGGGTTGCTGGATCATAACACATAGTAGGTGACTATAGACTTGTAAGATAGGATCAAGAACTCTCATATATTGATGAAAACATAATAGGTTCAGATATGAAATCATGATACTCGGACCCTAGTGACAAGCATTAAGCATAGCAAAGTCATAGCAACATCAATCTCAGAACATAGTGGATACAAGGGATCAAACCCTAACAAAACCAACTCAATTACATGATAAATCTCATCCAACCCATCACCGTCCAGCAAGCCTACGATGGAATTACTCACGCACGGCAGTGAGCATCATGAAATTGGTGATGGAGAAAGGTTGATGATGACGATGGCAACGGATTCCCCTCTCCGAAGCCCCGAACGGACCCCAGATCAGCCCTCCCGAGAGAGTTTAGGGCTTGGCGGCGGCTCCGTATCGTAAAACGCGATGAATCCTTCTCCATGGTTTTTTCTCCCCGAAAGTGAATATATGGAGTCAAGGTTGAGGTCGGTGGAGCGTCAGGGGGCCCACGAGGCAGGGGGCGCGCCCAAGGGGTAGGGCGCGCCCCCACCCTCGTCTACAGGTGGAGCCCCCCTGACGTGGATCTTCCTTCCAGTATTTTTTATATATTCCAAAATAATTCTCCGTGGATTTTTAGGTCATTCCGAGAACTTTTATTTCTGCACAAAAATAACACCATGGCAATTCTGCTGAAAACAGCGTCAGTCCGGGTTAGTTCCATTCAAATCATGCAAGTTAGAGTCCAAAACAAGGGCAAGAGTGTTTGGAAAAGTAGATACGACGGAGACATATCAACTCCCCCAAGCTTAAACATTTGCTTATCCTCAAGAAATTCAATTGATAAACTGAAAGTGATAAAGAACAAGTTTTACAAACTCTGTTTGCTCTTGTTGTTGTAAATATGTAAAGCCATCATTCAAGTTTTTAGCAAATATTACGAACTAACCATATTCACAATAACATTTAGGTCTCATGTTTACTCATATCAATGGCATAATCAACTAGCGAGCAATAATAATAAATCTCAGATGACAACACTTTCTCAAAACAATCATGATATGATATAACAAGATGGTATCTCGCTAGCCCTTTTTGAGACCACAAAATATAAATGCAGAGCACCTTTAAAGATCAAGGACTGACTAGACATTGTAATTCATGGTAAAAGAGATCTAGTCAGGTCATACTCAATGTAAACTAACAGTAATGGATGCAAATGACAGTGGTGCTCTCCAACTGGTGCTTTTTAATAATAGGATGATGACTCAACATAAAAGTAAATAGATAGGCCCTTCGCAGAGGGAAGCAGGGATTTGTAGAGGTGCCAGAGCTCGGTTTTGAAATATATGTGAATAATATTTTGAGCGGTATACTTTCATTGTCAACATAACAACCAAGAGATGGCGATATCTTCCATGCTACACACATTATAGGCGGTTCCCAAACAGAATGGTAAAGTTTATACTCCCCCTCCACCAACAAGCATCAATCCATGGCTTGCTCGAAACAACGAGTTCCTCCAACTAACAAGAGTTCCGTGGGAGTTTTGTTTGCAGTTATTTTGATTTGATTTGCATAAAGCATGGGACTGGGCATCCCAGTGACCAGCCACTTTCTCGTGAGTGAGGAGTGGAGTCCACTCCTCTTGAGAATAACCCGCCTAACATGGAAGATACGGAGAACCCTAGTTGATACATGAGCTATTCGAGCATACAAAACAAAATGTTTATTTTAAGGTTTAGAGTTTGACACATACAAATTTACTTGGAACGGCAGGTAGATACCGTATATAGGTAGGTATGGTCGACTCATATGGAACAACTTTGGGGTTTATGGAATTGGATGCACAAGCAGTATTCCTGCTTAGTACAAGTGAAGGCTAGCAAAAGACTCGGAAGCGACCATCTAGAGAGCGACAAGAGTCATGAACATGCATTAAAATTAATCAACACCAAATGCAAGCATGAGTAGGATATAATGCACCATGAACATAAATATCGTAGAGGCTATGTTGATTTTGTTTCAACTACATGTGTGAACATGTGCCAAGTCAAGCTACTCGAATCGTTCGAAAGAGGATACCACCCTATCATACCACATCACAACCATTTTAATAGCATGTTGGCACGCAAGGTAAACCATTATAAGCTCCTAGCTTATTAAGCATGGCATAAGAACCTACAATCTCTAATTGTCATTGCAAACATGTTTATTCATAATAGGCTGAATCAGGAACGATGAACTAATCATATTTACAAAAACAAGAGAGGTCGAGTTCATACCAACTTTTCTCATCTCAATAAGTTCATCATATAATCATCATTATTGCCTTTCACTTGCACGACCGAATAGTGTGGATAATAATAACAGTCCACGTGCATTGGACTAAGCTAGAATCTGCAAGCATTGAATTCAAGAGAGAAGACAAGGTAATATGGGATCTTTGTTAGATAAACAATAATGCATATAAGAGCCACTCAACATTTTCATTATGGTCTTCTCCTCTCGACCCCCAAAGGAAAGTAAAGAAATAAAACTATTTACACGGGAAAGCTCCCAACAAGCAAAAGAAGAACGAGAAATCTTTTTGGGTTTTCTTTTTAATTACTACTACAAGCATGGAAAGTAAACTAACTAAAAGTTACACCTATTTTTTTTGTTTTTCTTAAGGTTTATTAAACATAGAAGAAGAAAGCATAAAAAGGAAAATAAACTAGCATGGATGATATAGTGAAAAAGTGTGAGCACTGACAACTAGCAATGAGTGTGTGAACATGAATGTAATGTCGGTGAGAAATACGTACTCCCCGAAGCTTAGGCTTTTGGCCTAAGTTGGTCTATGGCCACGGCTGGCCTGGCAGATATCCAAAGTAATAGTTGGGGTCGTACTATGAAGAAGCCTCGGATTGCCACTGGTTGGCAATCGCCTCCGGATCCCACTGGTAATCAGACTGTCGTGGAGGATCAAATTGTGGTTCCGACTATGGCTCTGTAGCTGATGTAGGGTTCCGGTAGGCGTGAATGGCCTCCAACGGAACAAGGTACTTGCCTGCAGATAAATCAAACAAGGAAGGAGCAGGCAGGGTAATAGTCTCAGGATGATTTTTACCAAATATTAATTTGTACTTAAGCGCCTTTTTCCTATTCTTAACAATAAAATCATGTGCTACCATACTCTTATAATCTAGATAAACAGGAGGCAGCAACTTCTCTTCCTTCTCGTAATGCCTAATAGGTATGTTAAAGTGTGCAGCGAGGCATGAGGCAAAGATGCCGACAAGGACGGGGCCCTTAGTACGGTTAAGATTTAACCACTTTGCAATAATAGCGCCCATATTGAATGTGTCATCACGAAATAAGGCATGGCACAAAATAACAATATCAGGGGCACTCAGGTTTCCACAGTTTTCGCGCCCAATTAAGCATCTACTAGAAAATATAGCAAAGTAACGTAGAACAGGAAAGTGTATGCTAGTAATTCATGCGTCGGAAACCTTCCTCGTTTCCCCTGCAGTAATGGTATCAATAAACCCATCCACATTGTCACGATGTGGTTCCTCTACGCTACCCTCGAAAGGGATCAAACAAATCCGACAAAAATCTTGAAGTGACATCTCCTTATGCTCATCATATAAATAAAATTCCACCGTAGGTGGTGAGCTCCTAGCATGGAAATGAAAGTTTTGCACAAAGATATTGGTGAGTAAGAGATACTGGTCACGCTGGTCATGGAGGAAGGCGGTGAGGCCTGCATTCTCATCCAATTCATAGAAATTATCACAAATCTCGGCTGCTCTCAAGAAATCATCACAAGGCCATTCACATGGACGAACCTCCGTGGTGTGAGGAAGATTATATTTGGGCCTCTTATCCTCCTCACTTTGCTTATCCTTCTAGCTTCGGCTCGATAAGCCCCTCAAAAATCTCTTCATCTTTTTCTGAAATTTTCTGAAATTTTTAGTAACTTCAAAATAAAAGTGAACCAAACTCAACAAAATTGATAGCAACTACTCCTACAAGTGCCTAGAGGCAATATCATGCATCAAAACTACTTTTGACCATATAAATTTGACATGCAAGCTCAAGAACGGGGTCACCTAAGCAGCAAAAATATGCAATGAATAAAGCACTAGAACAAAAACTAATTGGACCATTGGAGGAGTCACATACCAAGGAACAATCCCCCAAAGCAGTTTTGTGAGAGGTGCTTTGAGCAAGGAGATCGAAAATGGCAGCAAAATGAGTTTGGACTCGGGTTTAAGCTAGTTAGTGATGTTTGTGGGAGGAAGAAGGAGTGTGTGGTAGCTGGAATAAGTGGAGGGGAGCCACCATGGGCCCACGAGGTAGGGGGCGCGCCCAGGGGGTAGGGCACGCCCTCCACCCTCGTGGCCAGGTGCTTGCTCTCCCTGCTGTGTTCTTAGTGCCAGATATTCTCAAATATTCCAGAAAAAATCATATTTAAATTTCAGGGCATTCGGAGAACATTTATTTTCAGGGTATTTTTTATTGCATTGATAATTCAGAAAACAGACAGGAATTACTATTTTTGCTTTATTTAATATAAATGATAGAAAGTAAAAAGAGGGTACAGAGAGTTGTGTTTTCTAAATTCATCCATCTCATGCTCATCAAAAGGAATCCACTAACAAGGTTGACCAGGTCTTGTTAACAAACTCATTCCGAATAACATGGAACCGAAGAATTTTCGAATAACACTAGGTTACCTCAACGGGGATATGCACATCCCCAACAATAAGAATATCATATTTATTCTTGACAGTAGGAAGAGGAAATTCAAAACCTCCAAAAATAATTGATGGAATTTTTCCAATAGAGTTTATACTATGAACTTGAGGTTGTTTCCTTGGAAAGTGTACCATATGCTCATTGCCATTAACATGAAAAGTGACATTGCCTTTGGTGAAATCAATAACAGCCCCCACAGTATTCAAAAAGGGTCTTCCAAGAATAATAGACATACTATCGTCCTCGGGAATATCAAGAATAACAAAGTCCGTTAAAATGGTAACGTTTGCAACCACAACAGGCACATCCTCACAAATACCGACAACAGGTTTGATTCGTCAGCTATTTGCAAAGATATTTTAGTAGGTGTCAACTTATTCAAATCAAGTCTACGATATAAAGAGAGAGGCATAACACTAACACCGGCTCCAAAATCACATAAAGCAGTTTTAACATAGTTTCTTTTAATGGAGCATGGTATAGTTGGTACTCCGGGATCTCCTAGTTTCTTAGGTATTCCACCCTTAAAAGTATAATTAGCAAGCATGGTGGAAATTTAAGCTTCCGGTATCTTTCTTTTATTAGTAACAATATCTTTCATGTACTTAGCATAAGGATTCATTTTAAGCATATCAGTCAAACGCATACGCAAAAAGATAGGTCTAATCATTTCAGCAAAGCGCTCAAAATCCTCATCATCCTTTTTCTTGGATGGTTTGGGAGGGAAAGGCATGGGTTTCTGAACCCATGGTTCTCTTTCTTTATTGTGCTTCCTAGCAACAAAGTCTCTCTTATCATAACGTTGATTCTTTGATTGTGGGTTATCAAGATCAATAGTAGGTTCAATCTCTACTTCATTGTCATTACTAGGCTAAGCATCAACATGAACATCATTATTAAAATTATCACTACGTTCATGTTCATTACCATATTGTGTTTCAGTATCAGAAATAGAAATATCGTTGAGATTCTCATGTGTGTCATCAATAGGTTCACTAGAAGCATGCAAAGTCCTATCATTTTTCTTTTTCTTCCTCTTAGAAGGACTAGGTGCATCAATATTATTTCTCTGAGAATCTTGCTCAATTCTCTTAGGATGGCCCTTAGGATACAAAGGTTCCTGAGTCATTTTACCACCTCTAGTCATAACTCTAACAGCATTACCATTTTTATTACTATTCAATTCACTAAGCAAATCATTCTGAGCTTTAAGTACTTGTTCTACTTGAGTGGTAACCATAGAAGCATGTTTACTAATAAGTTTAAGTTCACATTTAACATTAGCCATATAATCACCCAAGTGTTCAAGCATATCAGCATTGCGTTTTAATTCTCTACCAAAATAAACATTGAAGTTTTCTTGTTTAACCATAAAGTCATCAAACTCATCCAAGCATGGGCTAGCAAACTTAGTAAATGGGATTTCAGCTTTATCATATCTATAGAGAGAATTTACCTTTACTACCTGTGTCGGGTTATCAAGACCATGTACTTCTTCAACAAGCGGTAGATTAAGACCATGTATTTCTTCAATAGGAGGTAAATTCTTAACATCTTCAGCTTTAATACCTTTTATTTCATAGATTTCTTTGCCTCTTGCATATCTTCATGACTGAGAAATAAGATACCCCTTTTCTTCGGAGTTGGCTTAGGAGTTGGTTCAGGAATTGGATCAGGGATTGGATCAGGAAGTGTCGAATTATTTTCATTGGTCAACATATTATTCAATAAAATTTCAGCTTCATCTCATGTTCTTTCCCTGAAAACACAACCAACACAACTATCCAGGTGGTCTCTGGAAGCATCGGTTAGTCCATTATAAAAGATATCAAGTATTTCATTTTTCTTAAGAGGATGATCAGACAAAGCATTAAGTAATTGGAGAAGCCTCCCCCAAGATTGTGGGAGACTCTCTTCTTCAATTTGCACAAAATTATATATTTCCCTTAAAGCAGCTTGTTTCTTATGAGCGGGGAAATATTTAGGAGAGAAGTAATAAATAATATCCTGGGGACTACGCACACAACCAGGATCAAGAGAATTAAACCATATCTTAGCATCACCCTTTAATGAGAACGGAAATATCTTAAGGATATAATAGTAGCGAGTTTTCTCATCATTAGTGAACATGGTGGCTATATCATTTAATTTAGTAAGATGTGCCACAATAGTTTCAGATTCATAGCCATAGAAAGGATCAGATTCAACTAAAGTAATTATCCCAGGATCAATAGAGAAATCATAATCCTTATCAGTAACAAAGATAGGTGAAGTAGCATAAGCAGGATCATATTTCATTCTAGCATTTAGAGTTTTTTGTTTCAGCTTAGCTAATAATTTCTTAAGATCACTCCTAGCATTGCAAGCAAGAAAATCTCTAGCAGTTTCTTCATCCATAACATAGCCCTCAGGCACAACAGGTAACTCATATCTATGGGGAGAGTCTTCATCATCACTTTTTCAATATGATCAGTTTCAATAATTTCATTCTCTCTAGCCCTAGCAAGTTGTTCATCAAGAAATTCACCAAGTGGCACAGTAGTATCAAGCATAGAAGTAGTTTCATCATAAGTATCATGCATAGCAGGAGTGGCATCATCAATAACATGCGACATATCAGAATTAATAGCATAAGCAGGTTTAGGTGTCGCAAGGTTACTCCAAACAGAAGGTGAATCAAGTGCAGAGCTAGATGGCAATTCCTTACCTCCCCTCATAATTGAGGGATAAATCTTGGTTCTTGGATCTTTCAAGTTCTTCGTAATGATAAGAAGATATAAATCCCAAGTGACTCAAAGAATAGAGCTATGCTCCCCGGCAACGACACCAGAAAATAGTCTTGATAACCCACAAGTATAGGGGATCGCAACAGTTTTCGAGGGTAGAGTATTCAACCCAAATTCATTGATTCGACACAAGGGGAGCCAAAGAATATTCTCAAGTATTAGCAGCTGAGTTGTCAATTCAACCACACCTGGAAACTTAATATCTACAGCAAGGTATTTAGTAGCAAAGTAATATGTTAGTAGTGGTAAGAATAGTAAAAGGTAATGGTAGCAAAAGTAATATTTTTTGGTGTTTTATAGTGATGATAACAATAGCAACAGAAAAGTAAATAAGCGAAGAACAATATATGGAAAGCTCGTAGGCAATGGATTGGTGATAGAGAATTATGCAAGATGCGGTTCATCATGTAACAGTCATAACCTAGGGTGACACAGAACTAGCTCCAATTCATCAATGTAATGTAGGCATGTACTCCGAATATAATAATATGTGCTTATGGAAAGAACTTGCATGACATCTTTTGTCCTACCCTCCCGTGGCAGCGGGGTCCTATTGGAAACTAAGGGATATTAAGGCCTCCTTTTAATAGAGTACCGAACCAAAGCATTAACACATAATGAATACATGAACTCCTCAAACTACGGTCATCACCGGGAGTGGTCCCGATTATTGTCACTTCGGGGTTGCCGGATCATAACACATAGTAGGTGACTATAGACTTGCAATATAGGATCAAGAACTCTCATATATTGATCAAAACATAATAGGTTCATATCTAAAATCATGGCACTCGGGCCTGAGTGACAAGCATTAAGCATAGCAAAGTCATAGAAACATCAATCTCAGAACATAGTGGATACTAGGGATCAAACCCTAAGAAAACTAACTCGATTACATGATAAATCTCATCCAACCCATCACCGTCCAGCAAGCCTACGATGGAATTACTCACGCACGGCAGTGAGCATCATGAAATTGGTGATGGAGGAAGGTTGATGATGACGATGGCGATGGATTCCCCTCTGTGGAGCCCCGAACGGACTCTAGATCAGCCCTCCCGAGAGAGTTTAGGGCTTGGCGGCGGCTCCGTATCGTAAAACGTGCTGAATCCTTCTACCTAGTTTTTTTCTCCCCGAAAGTGAATATATGGAGTCAAGGTTGAGGTCGATGGAGTGTCAGGGGGTCCATGAGGCAGGGGGAGCGCCCCCACCCTCGTGGACAGGTGGAGGCCCCCCTGACGTGGATCTTCCGTCCAGTATTTTTTATATATTCCAAAATAATTCTCCGTGGATTTTCAGGTCATTCTGAGAACTTTTATTTCCGCACAAAAATAACACCATGACAAATCTGCTGAAAACAGCGTTAGTCCGGGTTAGTTCCATTCAAATCATGCAAGTTAGAGTCCAAAACAAGGGCAAAAGTGTTTGGAAAAGTAGATATGACGGAGACGTATCAATCAGTTGAGGGTGGCGGCGAGGAAGGCGTTGCAGCCTTCCTACCTCTCCCGCTGCCACATCCACCCCTCCCAGTAGCGCTCGCGGGAGGCTCGGGGCGCTCTAGACCCTTGCCCACCATCCTGTCAACACCTGCAATGACAAAAAGTAAACGAAATTAGTACAACATAAAAAATTTGGATACCTGACATGAATATAATAATATGTATATAATTTAAGTGTATCATCATCATGAACATAGTAAAAATACACCCGATCAACACAAATATATATGATGTTTTGCATAACAAAATCGAAAAATATACGACCCAACTCATAATTCACAATTCGCAAATATATGACCCCGTCAGGGTCGGGTCGGGGTGTGGTTGTGGTGTCAGGGTGTCGGGGTCAAACGGGGTGTCAGGGTGTCAGGTGTCGAGGTCGGGGTGTGTTGTCAGGGTGTCGGGGTGTGGTGTCAGGGTGTCGGGGTCAATTGGGGTGTCAGGGTGT